>NW_017673367.1:90000-133301 GCF_001879085.1 Nicotiana attenuata
ATGGTGTTCCAAGTTTTCTTTAACTGTTTAGGCAGCCGTTTCCTGCTCCAGCAAAGAAGTACTTCTACTGTTAATTTTGGCATAGCCCATTTCATTCCCATCATATTCAGAAACACCTGCCGTACTTATGATTTATGAAGTGATAGGGAAATGCATAAAGTGGGGATTGATGTCTTCAAAATATTCCCCACACAAATAACATCTATTTACAAGTTGTATGCCTCTTCTTTGTTGATTTTCCTGAGTCAGACGGGCTTTCTTAACAGCTAACCATACAAAGCACATAACTTTCCCTGGAGCTTTAGTATTCCAGATCTGTTTCCAAGGATTATTTGCTGACTGGTTCACCTCATTCACAGACATATTGTAGCATGCCTATAGAGTGAATATACCATCCACTTGCCCTTTTCAAAAAATATTGTCCTTGCTACTGCTTACACCTTCAAAATCAGAGAGCATATAAAACGTTCAACCATTTCATGGACCTCTCAATCACTGAGCTTTCTTCTGGAATGTAATCGACATTCCAACTGTTGCCTTCTCTGCCTTGTGCTACTTTGAGATCAAATTTTCTATTTATATATGCATTAATGATCTTCTATCTACTCCAGTCCTGCCCTTCTCGTTGCACAATTTACACAATGTGCAACTAACCCCCCCCCTTCCTTTTTTCTTAAGGTAATTATTTGCACACCTGTTTGACAATTAAAAACCTAAGTAGTACTGCTTGAGGATTTGTGACTTCATTTCCTCACAGAATCTTTTATGGATTTCAAGTTATTGGTTACTAGTGATATGTGCGCTAAAATTTTATACAGGTTAATAACTTCATAAAAAGTTGCCGCCAAGTAACCATGAGGTCATGGGTTCAAGCCGAGGAAATAACTCTTGCAGAAATGCAAGTAAGGCTGCTTGCATAAGACCCAATGTGGTCCAGCCTTTCCCAGGACCCCCGCGCATAGCGGGAGCTTAGTAAACCGGGATACTCTTTATTTTATTACTTCATAAAAAGAAGAAAAATTACACTGGATAATAATGTGTAGCATCTGTGAGTTTTTTCTCCCAGTTGTTTGGCTTTGATGGACAGTATTTGAGTTTCATATGTAAGACCTGCCATATATTTTGGATTGTCAATTTGTTTAGGCAACTGAAAAAGTATTTTGATTGTCAATTTTCCTCTATGGATTCAGCTTCAACATTTGGGGCTGTTTTGGACATGGTGACAGATAGGTAGTGCCACATTTCTAACCCTCAACTCTCAATCCCCTCAAAACCCTTGTGGTTGAATTTTTTGATATATTTGCCGTTGCTTTCATTAAAGATCTCAATTCTACTTTCTTGTTTATGTGGGCCGGTATGATTTTTCAGGGTTAGCACTGCCTGTCTGTTGGTGATTCTTTCGCAGGTTTATAGGTAGTTTCATTAACTCCTATTTGCGTAAGCTTGTGGATTGTTAAAAGCTCTGGCATATTTAAGATTTATTTCCTCCTGTGTCCTCATGCTTCCAGGCCTGGTCTAGTTTTCTTGTCATTGCTTGCTCTAGATATTTCCAGCCATTGGCTGCAAATGTATAGGTAATTAACTCTCCACTTAACCGATATCCTTTAAGCAAGGATTGATTCTGCATTATCTTTTCTCTTATCTTGTGTTTTAGACTGTTGATTGATCAGAGCGTTCTCAGATGAATAATTTTCTTCAAATATTATTGCAGTACCTTCTTAGTAGGAAAAACAAGTCATAAAGATGTAAAAGACAGCAGTAGCTGGCTATTCAAGCTTTATTATGGAAATAGGATGTTTATGGGCTATTGTTGCGTATCATGTGAGGTAACTATCTCTATCGATCCTGAAAAGCTTAGAGCTTCTTTTTCTGGACAGTAGTTGTCATCTGACTTGGTTTTTATTGACCAGGTTCTTTATATCACCTTGTTCCTTCTTGCAAGGAACCAAACTGAAAGTCTTATTGATGTAAGACCGCTGCTATTATGATCTTATATATCTTTCTATTTCTGCTGCCTTGTGTTTAAGAAGCCGATTCACCATTTCTGCATTTCATATTTAGGTTCTTGTAAATGCTGCAACGACAAGTTGGATTTATCTCGTCTTACTTGCTCTTCTTCTATTTGGATGGGCAATCAAACAATTTGTTAATGTTATCCAGGTAGACAACTGTTACCTATGCTAGATTTTGACAGTTTATAGAAGAATTGTGCATTTGTAATATATCTTATTTGCCGAGTTCGTTTTGCCTAGTGCTAAATGCTGTTATCAATATGACGCTTTTCTGGTTTCAGATGAAAACCGCGGCTGATGCTTGTGTGCTGTATGACATCAACAAAAAGCAGTAATAGTGATATAGACGCATAACAAGAGGCTTCTGCAATGATGCTTTTCGGGATAGTGCATTTGGTTTTCTGGATAGTGCGTTTGGTCATGCATTCCCGTGGTACTTCGGTGTAGCAGCTTCTTTGGTGTGATGGCTTGAATTGGAAATAGCCTTTTGATGCATACGTTCTGTAGAAATGAACTGAGACTTTTGATTAACAACTGCTTATGGCCTAAGGCCTAATTATTTATGCCATTTCTACCTCGAATGGTTCTCTGTGCCTAAAGTTGGACATGATTCTAACGGGTTCATTTGCTGCCATTTTTTTTCTTTCTTTTTTGCTTAGTTGGAATGTACATACTCTTTGGCAAATCACAGGGATTTTAATGCTTATTCTCTGATTGTTTACAAATAGCCTGTGGATTTTGTCTCGTCTCGGTTCATTAACTTTGCTTGGATATCAGCTGTTTCCAAGAATTCACGCTAATATAAACATATTAGATTGAAGCACTTTTGGTCTTTTTTGCGTCCAGTTTAAGTTTTGTTCTCTTTAATATTACCTATAGAATTTATTCGCGAACAGAAAAGTGAACTCGATTCACTCCACGCTGCAGTAGCTAGAAGTTTATCATGTTCATCTTGTAAGTGCAATCCATGAGAAAATCTTTTTTTGGAAAATGGCTATTTTTGGGGAATGTTGGTGGAATTGAAGATATTTTTATGAATAAATATTTTCTGATGTTTGGTTGGTTGTGGAAAATATTTTTCAGAAAAAAGATATATTAAACAAGATTATAAATAATATTAGCAAATCATGTGTAGGTGCTAGTTATAAGAATATTATTCGGAAAATGAGTTCTGTCATTGTAGACAATACATTTGCGTCAAGAAAATAAAATCAGGATCGAAAAATATAGCAACAATCGTAGTATTTTATTTCAAATATTTGAGTGTACAATCTCTATGAATCCTCTGATTTTTCTTTCCAATAGTAGATAAATTCAAGGGCCTTTGAGCTTGATCTTGAATATGTAGTTGTCGCCACGAACGATGATCTTGTTCTTGAGCTTTAGCTTGATTGCTTGAACTTGACCTTGATTTGTTCTTCGTTCTTGAGCTTGAACTTGATTTGTTCTTCGTTCTTGAGCTTGAACTTGATTGCTTGAACTTGACCTTGATTTGTTCTTCGTTCTTGAGCTTGAACTTGTGGAGGAATTTCCAGTGTTTGATCCACGGGCTCTTTCTTGCTTCTTGTTATAACTTCTGGTGTCTTTGGGTTATGAAGACCCCTATTTATAGTTGTGGAAGGGAGGAGTTGTGATAAGCACAAACTCTTTCCGACCAATCAAATTGAAGTGTGACATGACTGCATTTGATTGGCCAGAACATGTCACTTACACACGTGATGCGATTTCATTGGCCTTTCAGTGTGACTGGGCATGCCTTGTCATTTTGACACGTGGCATGGTCTTATTGGCTCTTCCGCTTGACTTGGTGCGCCCCGTCATTTGACACGTGGCACCAAATTGAGCCTCTAGGAAGATGTCATCTTGGGCTTAATGAAGTGTGCTCATCACTTTAGCCAAATTAAACAGGCTAGCCCAATGGATTAAGACTTATTTATTTAAGGAATTTTTACCTCCTATAGCAAATGTTAACACCTTATTTATTTTAAATAAATACCATTTAAAAAAATTATATTATATAGATACCTTTTAAGGTTTATAGCAAAATATTTAATTTTGGTTACCTCCTATCCCTAAGCCACTAAATACGCTAATCAGTTACACTATTTTCTTTCTCTCTCTACTTTGATACATCCCATTGTAAAACATAATCCTTTATCATAATACCCTCCAGAATTTCACTACACTTATCAATTGCGAACAGTCTCCTCGTCGGAAAATTCTTCGGCTAAATTCATCGGATCTTCACCGGCAGGCAAGCAAAAATCACAACCCAAGAAAACTAGATAAGTTCAAACGGAAACGTGCTCTCCGTAGTCCACTCTCAAACAATTTGGTTCTAATTACAAGGAGATTGGCCGGCCTAAGTCATAATCTTATGGAGAATGTCTTGTTCACCTGCTTCTCGAGTGTATGTTTATCCCTTCACTCCCAAGTCATTCAAGGGCTTGTTTGTATAATCATGGGTTCTTTATCCCTATGGAGTGTATTGTTTAGATCTCTCATTCTTTCAGATGGAGGTTCGAAATCAAAGCAACGGCCATCAAAATCAAAGCAACGGCCATGGAAATCAAGCCCTAGGAGTGGAAAGGCCTCATCAAAATCGACGGCGTTCCGATCGAGTAGTCCAGCCTGAAATCCTCCGTTACAAAGCTTTCGAACCAATTCTCCTCTTAGGCCGTCACAGATTCGCGGAGTGGCTTGATGTATTTCATTGTATTCATTGTCTTTTTTTTCATTGTAATTCAATGTATCTCGCTGTATTCCGTGTATTTCATTGTATTCACTGTCTTTTTTTCCATTGTATTTCAATGTAACCCGCTGTATTCTATGTATTCATATGTTTTTTCAATTAATATAATTTATGTATTCAAATGTATTATATAATTTCTCTGAAGATTGCTATATTTTTGGGGGTTTTTCCAGTTGAGAATCTTTTTTATAACCGGAAATACAAATTTATAATTAAGTTTGTTGAGTTATATTAGTAGTCTATTATGTTAATTGATACACTTTCTGTTTAAAAACAGTGTAATCCCCTGTTGCCGTGAATACAGTCGAATACAGTAATCTGTCCAGCTGTAATCCCATGTTTCACGCCATGAATACAGTCGAATACACTCGAATACAACAACTGATTAGCTGGACTTCCTAATTCACGCCTATTTTTGCTACTGTATTCATGAATACAATAGCTTAAATACATCAAATACATCATATAACCACAGAAAAGGTATCTATAATCCGTAATATAGCAAATGGTATCTATAATGGCTAATTACTCCTAAAAGATAGTGCTTTATGAAAATTTCTCATTATTTAATCCATACATGTTGGACTTATATAATTAATTCAATTATAATAGCCCAATAAATTTATTTGAACTAATATATCTTGAATTTAAAATATAGTCCAAATTATTTTATGGATTTAATTCCAATAAAATTTATATGCCTACAAATGCCCCCTACTTCAAGGCTTATCAAGATATAAGCTTTAAAGACTAGATTTGAAGTATTAATAAAGACAATTTGTATCCTACTTCTTACCAGTACTTTCACTGATTAATTCATGCATCCCCTTTCCACTTATAGCTTAAATGACTAATTTTGTCCAATTAAGGAATAAAGTAACAGCTTTGCTTGCTATTACTTCAGAAGTAGTATGTCAAATTATAGATGGATTAATTTAATGAAATGGTTAGCTATGCTTATCGATTTCACAAGGTTAATTTGGACGTGACCTCTTTGCATTTGAAATTCTAGTGAAGAATTTCTTTTTTTTTTTTTTTTTTTGTTTTATTCACATGAAGTGGCAAGACAACTATGCCTTCATTTTTAGTTTCCAACAAAATAGCGTGCCTTCCTTCCACGTAGATCAATGTTGCAATCATGGAAATTTGCAGAGGCCTCATATTGGTCTTCAGACAACCATAACAGTAGAGTAGTTTCGAATATATCAACCTTATCCACGTAACCAAACTATAGTTTTCAAAGAATTTGACTTCTTGTATGCCAATAGTAATGCTCCTGCTAGGATATTTTCCTTAATTTACTAGAACTAGAACTGTAAATATTCTTTTTCCAATTGCATGTAACTAGGAAACATCACCGACTTGAGAGTCAAGTCCTTTTACAGACAAACAAATTGATCCCATCGACCATAAGTTTTTGTCCGCTACCTCCCATACATGTATATATAGACGTATGCTCTTCCCTTCCAAACATCAATTTACATTATTTGCAAGCCACTTGAGTCTATTTTTGTTGACTCGAAAGCATTAAAGCGAAGGTAATTTTTTCTTCTTTTCTTGTGCTTTTCTTCCTTTGTCTTTTTTGTTGGTCCAACGAGAAGAAAAGTCGTTGAGTGCTAACGAGCAACTCCATGACATCCCATCGAAGGACAAATCCGCAACAACTTATAGACGGTTAAATCAACAACGATTTATGGACAGACGGTTCTTGTAACAACTTATAGACAGATCAATTTACAACAACTTATAGATGGATAAATCTATAACAACTTATAGACGGACAAATCCCATCACCATATAGACAGACACATCAACATATAGACGGACACATCCACCTCAATGTATAGACGAACAAACCTGCATCAACATATAGACGGACAAACCCGCATCTACATATAGATGGACACATCCACATCAACATATAGACGGACAAATCCGCATCATCATAAAGACAGACAAACCCGCATCAACATATAGATGGATACATCCACATCAACATATAGATGGACACATCCACATCAACATATAGACGGACAAATCCATATCATCATATAGACGGATAAATCCACCTCAATATACAGACGGGAAAATCCACATCAACATAGACGGACAAACCCGCATCAACATATAGATGGACACATCCACATCAACATATAGACGGACAAATTCACATCATCATAAAGACGGACAAACCCACATCAACGTATAGATGGACACATCCACATCAACATACAGACGGACAAATCCACATCATCATAAAGACGGACACATCCACCTCAATATATAGACGGACAAATCCACATCATCATAAAGACGGACAAACCCGCATCATCATATAGACGGATAAATCTACCTTAATATACAGACGGGCAAATCCACATCACCATATAGACAGATAAATTCGTATCACCATATAGACGGACAAATTCACATCACCATATAGACAGACAAATCCGGGAAGAGACCAACTTAAGGTGCAAAGGGACTTAAACGTCCACCTTAAAATTGGAAAATTAGAAAGCCTCGACTTAAAGACTTGGTGGATTTGTAGACTTCAACTTCAAGACCGACAAACTTAATGATTTGACGAATTTAAAGATTTGGCGGACTTTGATGCGTCAACTTGAAGAGCGGTGGACTTTAAACTTCAACTTGAAGAGTTAACAGACTTGAAGACTTCAGCTTAAAGACTTGGAGGGCTTAAACAACTCAACTTGAATTCTGGTGAACTTAAGGACTTCAACTTGAAGACCGGTGGACTTGGAGGGCCTGAATACTTCAACTTAAAGACTAGCGGATTTGCAGACTTCAACTTGAAGACCAAAAATTTGAAGATTTGGCGAACTTGAAGGCATAACGAATCTCCAGGCTTCATTACCAACGCAAATACTTGGTAGCATCCTAAAAGACTATAATCATCCCATTGAAGACACCAATTTACCATGGAAGCTTGCCCCTTTTAAATCAAATGAAATCAAAGTTCAACAGGAGGATGACGTTTCAGCTTTATTTTACATTCCTTCATATTGCATTCGAACAACGATTGGGGCAATATGTATCTTTTGAACTTATGCGACTAAAAATAGAATGGAACTCTAAGCTGCCTACGTACCTCGGTGAAGAGGATCAAGTCATACCGTAGTTCAGACTGGGTAATTTTTTTTTTGCATTCCTAACTTTTGCCTAGGCCGCCTCTTTCGAAGTTTCCAACCTAGCAGACTCTTTTTTTTGGTTGCAGGGGCTGTACACAGTTTAGACTCATGCGGGCCAGGAGTGTAGCAACATGCAGTTTAGGCTCATGCGTCAAGGGGCATTGCAACTTCAAGGATAATACTTCTTTAAAAACTTGTCATTGATAGGGCCGATTCTCATGACATCTACATCAACCAGCTTGTAAGCCCACTTGAGTAAGCTTCTTGTACGACATATGGCCCATCCCATTTTGAAGTGAACTTCCCTACAGGTTTGTGGGAAGTAATTATGGGTCTTCGTACGGCAAGGACTTGATCTCCTACTTGAAAGGATCTCGGGCGAACTCTTTTATTGAAGGCGCGAGATAATCGAGCTTGATAACATTCAAGACTCTGTTGAGCTGCCAACCTCTTATCATCAAGGGCCTCTAACTCTACTAATCGAAGTCAAGCATTTTCTTCATCAGTGATCCCTTCTTGAATAGCCAGTCGTAACGAAGGTATTTGACGCTTAAGTGGCAAGACAGCTTCGACTCCATAAACCAATGAATAAGGAGTCTCTTGTGTTGGCGTGCGGTGAGTCGTCCTATATGCCCATAGAGCTTCTTCCATACGGTCATTCCAATCTCGTTTGGATTTGGAGACGACTTTCTTTAGCAAGTTGCATAAAGTCTTGTTGAATGCCTCAGCTAGACCATTGGCGGCAACATTGTACATCGAAGAGTTACGTTGCTTGAAGCCAAAGAGATCACAAATCTTGTTCATCAGCCTATTATCGAATGGCTTGCCATTATCCGTTATTATGTAATGAGGAATGCCAAAGTGATAGATAATGTTTACTCGGATGAAACTTGCAACATTTTCTTTCTTTACCTCCTTAAGAGCAACAACTTCAGCCCGTTTTGAGAAGTAGTCGGTTGCAGCCAGGATGTATAG
Organism: Nicotiana attenuata; assembly: GCF_001879085.1. NCBI lineage: Eukaryota > Viridiplantae > Streptophyta > Magnoliopsida > Solanales > Solanaceae > Nicotiana > Nicotiana attenuata. Next base: position 98,892 of record NW_017673367.1, read on the forward strand.
GTGCCCACCATAGGACTTTGGCAGTGGTCCAACAACATCTAATCCCCAAGCGTCAAACGGCCAGGATGCCATAGTCGGGTGCAACACTTCAGGAGGTTGGTGAATAAAATTCGCGTGGAATTGACAAGCCTTGCATCTCTGAGCATAGTCCGAGCAATCTTTTACCATCGTTGGCCAATAATATCCCATCCTTTTTATCTGGAAGTGGAGCTTTGGTCCAGACTGGTGTGACCCACATACCCCAGAATGCGCTTCTTGCAAAGCTTGGAGTGCTTTATCTTCCCCTAAGCATCGCAAAAGTACTCCCTCGAATGATCTTCTGTATAGGGTATCTTTGTAGTAAAGGAAGTGAGGTGCACGACGACAGATATCAGTTCTTCTCCGTAGATTTTCTGGAAGTATCCCATAGCACAAGTAGTCGATAATGGGTTGTCGCCATTCTTCTTTCTCGTCTTCAGAAACAGCGACAAGATGCTTGAGTTCATTTTCTTCACCTTCAGCCTCATTTGGCGGCGGTACTACCCATTTTTGGTAGACGGTAACTTGCGCTTGATCAGGCAGGGCTAATAACGAAGCTAGGGCGGCTAAAGCATCAGCCTTCTTATTTTCTTTCCTTGGCACATGCTGAATAGTCGCATCAGTGAGTCACCCCATTAACTTTTTAGCGTAATCATGATATGGTCGTAGTTCAGGCTTCTTAACCTCGTAACTACCTAAAAGCTTGTTGACCACTAACTGGGAGTCACCAAAGACTTGCAATTGCAGTTGCTTCATATCGATAGCCATTTCGAGCCCAAGTATTAGTGCTTGATACTCAGCAACGTTGTTACAACAGAGTTGCGTCAACGTAAAAGAGTAGGGCAGAACTTCACCTTGAGAAGTGACAAATACTACACCAGCACCAGCACCAGCACCAGCTCCTTCGCGATGTGCAGCACCATCAAAGTACATATTCCATGGAGGCTGAACTTCAATGACCATGGCGTCCTCATCAGGTAGTTCATCAGTTAGCTCCTAATCATCAGGTATAGGGTGATCTGCCAAGAAGTCCGCTAACGCTTGTCCTTTTATAGCCTTTTGTGGGATGTACACGATTTCAAATTGTTGAAACTGGAGGTACCACCTTGCTAGTCGATCACTAAGGACAGGTTTTGACATCACAAACTTGATGGGATTCGCTCTAGAAACCAAACGAACGACATGAGCTTGAAATTAGTGCTTCAACTTTTGGATTGAGAAGACTAGCGCCAAACATAAGTTTTCAATTGGCGAATAATTCAGCTCATTTGGTGTCATCATCCTGCTCAAGTAGTAAAAAAAGTTTTCTTTCCCTTCACTATTTTCTTGGGCCAACAGCGCTCCAACAAACCTTTCTTGTGCTGAAATGTATAGTATCAGCATCTTTCCAAGTATAGGGGCTGCCAAAACTGGAGGCTTCATCAAGTAGGATTTAATGCTCTCAAAGGCATTGCTACATGCTTGGTCCCATTTGAAAGGGGCACCTTTCTTCATAAGGCGACTGAATGGTTGGCACCTCCCAGCTAGGTTTGAGAAGAATCTCCTAAGGTATGCTAGCTTTCCTTGCAGACTTTTCAATTCATGAATATTCCGAGGCTCAGGCATTTTCAAGATTGCATCTATTTTGGCTTGATCAATTTCAATTCCTCGATGTCGAACAATGAAACCAAGGAACTTCCCGAAAGTAACTCCAAAGGCGCATTTCAATGGATTCATCCTAAGTTGGTACCTCCGGAGCAACTCAAACACCATTCTCAAGTCTTTCAAGTGGTATCCCTTCTCTCTTGATTTTACCACCAAGTCGTCAACATAGCATTTGACATTCTTATGGAGAAGATCGTCAAAAATATTTTGCATAGCCCTTTGGTAAGTAGCACCAGCGTTCTTAAAGCCAAAAGGCATTACCTTGTAGCAATAAATACCCTTGGGGGTGCGGAACGCAGTAAGCTCTTCATCTTTTGGTGCCATGCAAATTTGGTTATAGCCCGACGAACCGTCCATGAAAGACATTGCCTCATAACCAGTAGTAGCATCGATCATCAGCTCTGGAATAGGAAGCGGGAATTCATATTTGGGACACGCATTATTGAGATCCCTGAAGTCAACGCATACTCGAATCTGGCCATTTTTCTTCCTTACAGGGACAATACTTGAAACCTATGTTGGGTATTTAACTTCCCGAATAAATCCAGCTTTAATGAGTTTGTTAATTTCAGTTTCAATCAGGGGAACCAAGTCCGGCCTAAAGCGCCATTGAGCTTGTTTAACAGGGCGAGCACCATTTTTGACTGCAAGGTGATGGACTGCTACTTTCGGGTCCAAGCCAGGCATCTCTTTGTAACTCCAAGCGAAGACATCCCTGAACTCCTTGAGTGACTCAATATAAATGATCTCTTCATCAGCTTCTAGTAAAGCACTTAGGTAGGTGGGTCTTGGTTCCTCATCGGTGCCAAGGTTAACTTCTTTTAAGGCATCAATTGTCATCTTCACTCCTTCTTCAAGTTCGGGTGGAGCATCTTTCGCATCTTCATCTTCTTGAGGGTCCCCATCGTTGAAGGATATGTGATAACATGGTGAAACATCCTCCAATTCTGCATTATCCTCCATTGAAGATGGAACACCATTCTCGCCTTGTACAGTAACATGATACGAAGAACCTACACTTTCTTCATCTTCGTCACGCTCCTTAGTGTAGACCACAGTATATGGCTTTATCTTCAATACTTCTTTACATGAAACCACAAGTTTTGTTTGTCGCCTCATTCTAGAAGGAACCAAACTTTGGAATTCCTTTGAGATTTTTGGATTTTGGGCGAGGCGGGTGTTCTTATGCTTTGAAAATTTCTCTGGAACTTGTTCCCCTTCTTTAATGGACCCAATCTTTCAAACACGGAGGTCCTCACAGGTGATTTTCCAAGTCGATCAAAGACAGAAGGCTTGTTAGAAGCGGCAGATTCGTCTTCTACAGTGATATAATTGCTGCTCGCCTTTCTTATGGAGATGCGCACTGGTGACGGTTGATTGTATCCCAAACCTTCACGTGGTTGTCTCGTTACAGCTTCTGATGGTAGCTTCCCTAACTTTGACGGATCATTAGGATTGTATCCAGCTTTTGCAAATAGCTTGTAAGCGTTAGGATCAAAACCTTCATCTGTTCGCTTTGTAGGGAGTGCCACATTCTGCAAACGATTTTGGGCCACAAACCCTGCAAGTGGTTTTGACGACAACTTTACTGCCTCGTTTCGTTTTACCGGAAGAGTTAACTCCTTTAGCATGTTAGTTTGGAGATTAGATGATTCACCTTCATCTTTTTTCCTTTTAGGGACATATTGGATCGCAGGACTCACTTTCTTGCCATAACACGCAATACCCCCTCTATAAGATTTATTCGCGTTGGGTTGTACCTCCTCGGTAACATCTTTGACTCTACCAGTAGTCACTTCGGCTCTTTTAGTTGTGGGCTCGTCATTCTTGCTTTTCATGCCATCATCAACTTTTATCTCCTTCACAATGTGGTTCTTCAAGTAGAACTTTGCATCGGCGAAGTGTGACTCTGTCTCGGTGAATGGCTCATCATCAGCAACTATCTTCTTCTCGACTTCACCCTCATAGTATTTTAAACATTGATGGTAGGTAGATGGAACCACTTTATTCTCATGTATCCAAGGCCTTCCAAGCAAGACATTGTATGAAGTTTTCACGTCGATTACATGCAGCCATGCACTTGATTGCATATCTTCAATGGTGATTTCCAGCCTGATCGCTCCTATGGCTCTTTTCCCCCCTTGGTTGAATCCTTGGATCATCACACGACTTACTAAGAGTTCGTTCATGGGAATACCAAGTTCTTTCACAGTGCGAATTGGCAAAATGTTCACTAAGGATCCTCCATCAACCAAAATTCGATTTACCCTTTCATCACACATATAGCCAACGAGGTACAATGGGCGGTTATGAAGAGTGTCACCTAGCAGAAGATCGTCATTTGTGAACGTGACTTTTTCCTCACAAGCATTAACTTCTTGAGGAGTGGACTCAGTGAGCTTTTCCGAAGATGGTGCCAATGGTAGGTCATCACTCTTTTCTTCCCCTTTGTCAGCATTGCAACAAGAGGCCTCAACACGATACCAGGAAATCTTCGTGCGGAACCAAGATGGCAAGAAATCCTCCAAGGTCACTGTATGTCGTGGCTTTTGAGGGTGGTACATCTCCACTTTTGCTTTCTTCAAACGCCTAACTGGATTCTTTTTCATTGGTCTTTTTACCATCATCTTCCTTGTTGGTTGTTCTACCTATTCTTTTCGTGGGCTCCTTTTGTGGAGCCTACGACGAGTCACCAACGTCCAACCTTCATCATCATCAGGTTGATCGTCTTCAACTTTGTTGTTCTCCAGTAATTTTTCATTTTTGATTCCTTTTAAACTGCATAACTCATCTAGATTGACTGAGCCAAAGGTGATAGAGACTTGGTTCGTGCTTGCTTTCTCATCTTCAAGCACGATCTTCTTTTCGCGAGCCAAGTCGATGACTTTGTCCTTGAAGACAAAGCACTTCTCTAGAGGGTGGCTCACAAGTCGATGGTATTTGCAATAATTTGGGTCATTTGTTTTCCCATCTTCATTTGGTCGCTTCATCTCTGGAAGCTCAATGAGATTTAACTTAAGGAGTTCTTCAAAAATAGCTGGCGCATCGGAATATAGGAATGGGTACTCTTTCTCTTGCATTTCTTTTAGAGTCAACTTTCCACTTGGCTTATCGTGAAAAGGAGTGGATTTCATACTCTGCTTCTTGCTCACCTTCGTCGTGAACTTCATAGGTGACGTGTTGACATTCAATAGCTTTTTTGCTTTCAGACTTGGGTACGAACTTGCCCCACTTCCTGACTTCTTGCTTTTCATTCCCTTTGCAAGGTTCATAGATGGGCAGCCTTTCATTTATAGCGGAGGCCATGCTCAATTCCATGTCATGGGCACGAGTTGCAAGTTCTTCAAATGTGCTAGGCTTGATACCTTGCAAGATATAGCGCAATCCCCAATGCATGCCTTGGATGCACATATCTATGCATGAAGCTTCACTAAGCCTATCTTTACAGTTGAGGCTTGCATTCCTCCAACGATTGATAAAGTCGATAACTGGTTCACCCTTTCGTTGACGGGTATTTGTAAGTTCTATCATACCCACAGTACGTCACGTGCTATAAAAGCGATTGAGGAACTCTTGCTCTAGTTGATCCCAGCTATGAATAGATCCAGCCTCGAGGTCTGTGTACCAGTCAAAAGCATTTTCTTTTAGCGAGCGGACAAACTGCTTGACGAGGTAATCTCCATAAGTCCCAGCATTATTGAACGTCTCCACGAAGTGAGCAACATGTTGCTTTGGGTTACCTTTACTATCAAACTGTTGGAACTTTGGAGGTTGATAGCCAGCAGGCATCTTCAATATATCGACCCTTGCAGTGTACGACTTTGCATATGTAAGGGAGGATTTTGCAGCAACTTTATATTTGTTCTTAATGGTTCCTTCAATGAACTCCTTCAATTGATCGATTGGAATCATCCCTTCAGATGAGACAGGGATAGCCTTAGTGGATGCTGCTTGTCTTGGGGGAGAGTCACTCTCTAGAACCTCTGGGAGCTTGCCAAATGCATGGGTGAATTCTTCTTCCATCAAGATTCCCACCCTATCTGTTAGCTTGTCAATTCTAGCCTCTTGATTTTGCATGCATTTGGTCAAGCCAGCGATTGCTTCCGTCAAGTTTGCCAACTGCTCCTCCATAGATGAAGTGTTTGTCACCATGGCTTGCATGATTGTCGTGGACGACAGAGAGTAGCATGGCTTTTCATAGAGATTGATCCTTGATTGGCTCACGCTATGTGGTATAAGTGGGGAGGATCCATCACTTGAAGTATCATCATCTTCTTTCACAGCTGAGTGCTTGGATCCAGAGAGGTCAAGCAGAACAAGAGTTTTCTTGATCTTTTCAGCAACATCGCTTCCCCCTTCAGATGCGTTTGTGGAAGATCTTGCTCCTTTTGAGGATGAAGATCCGAAAACAAGGGTTGATGCGGATGGCATTTGGGGCGCTTGTTGTCCTAAAGATCTTGCTTTGCTCCTCGTAACTGGTCCGAAGCTTCCAAAGGTGAAATCGAGGATGCTTTCCACATCAGCATAGAACCTGGAGTTAGCAGCCTTGGTGGAAGTTGAACTGGAGTTGATTTTCTTTGAAGCCATTTCAATGTTCTTGGACTTTGGTGATTGAAAAATTGAGATGAGAGGTAGAGATTGTCCCACTGGGCGTGCCAGAATTTGTAGACAATACATTTGCGTCAAGAAAATGAAATCAGGACCGAAAAATATTGCAACAATCGTAGTATTTTATTTCAAATATTTAAGTGTACAATCTCTATGAATCCTCTGATTCTTCTTTCCAATAGTAGATAAATTCAAGGGCCTTTGAGCTTGATCTTGAATATGTAGTTGTCGCCACGAATGATGATCTTGTTCTTGAGATTTAGCTTGATTGCTTGAACTTGACCTTAATTTGTTCTTCGTTCTTGAGCTTGAACTTGATTTGTTCTTCGTTCTTGAGCTTGAACTTGACCTTGATTTGTTCTTCGTTCTTGAGCTTGAACTTGATTTCTTGAACTTGAACTTGATTGCTTGAAGCTTGAAACTTGTGGAGGAATTTCCAGTGTTTGATCCACGAGCTCTTTCTTGCTTCTTGTTATAACTTCTGGTGTCTTTGGGTTATGAAGACCCCTATTTATAGTTGTGGAAGGGAGGAGTTGTGATAAAAACAAACTCTTTCCGACCAATCAAATTGAAGTGTGACATGACCGCATTTGATTGTCCAGAACATGTCGCTTGCACACGTGGCGCGATTTCATTGGCCTTTCAGTGTGACTGGGCATGCCTTGTTATTTTGACACGTGGCATGGCCCTATTGGCTCTCCTGCTTGACTTGACGCGCCACGTTATTTGACATGTGTCACCAAACTGGGCCTCTAGGAAGATGTCATCTTGGGCTTAATGAAGTGGGTTCATCACTTTAGCTAAATTAAATGGGCTAGCCCAATGGATTAAGACTTATTTATTTAATCCATACATGTTGGACTTATATAATTAATTCAATTATAATAGCCCATTAAATTTATTTGAACTAATATATCTTGAATTTAAAATATAGTCCAAATTATTTTATGGATTAATTCCAATAAAATTTATACGCCTACAGTCATATCGGACACAACTAGTTTTTTCCCTTTATTTTATGTGTGCGTACTTACTTCTAGAGCCGTCAAAATAGGCTTGGCCCGTGAGGCCAGCCCAACCCAGGCCGCTACTTGGGTAGGGCCGGGTTGAGATTTTTTAGCCCATTTAAAAGTGAGGCTTATAAGCCCGGCCCAAGTCAGCCCGCTGTCCCTTGAGGCTTGACCGAGGCTGGGCCTGGGCCGGTCTCTGGGCCAAAAATTAATTAAAGAGAAATTTTCATAAACCACTATCTTTTAGTAGTAATTAGCCATCTATAGATACCATTTGCTATATTACGGATTATAGATACCTTTTCTGTGGTTATAAGATGTATTTGATGTATTTAAGCTATTGTATTCATGAATACAGTAGCAAAAATAGGCGTGAATCAGGGAAGTCCAGCTAATCAGTTGTTGTATTCAAGTGTATTCGACTGTATTCATGGAGTGAAATATGGGATTACAGCTGGACAGATTATTGTATTCGACTGTATTCGACTGTATTCACGGCGTGAAATAGGGGATTATACTGTTTTTAAAATGGAAAGTGAATCAAATAACATAATACTCCTAATATAACTCAACAAACTCAATTATAATACACAAATTTTGTATTTTCAGTTATAAAAAAGATTCTCAACCAAATACCCCAAAAACATAGCAATCTTCAGAGAAATTATATAATACATCTGAATACATAAATTATATTAATTAAAAAAAAAACATATGAATACATTCATGGCATATAGCGAGACAGTGAATACAATAAAATACATAGAATACAGCGGGATACATTGAAATACAATGAGAAAAAAAGACAGCGAATACAATGGAATACATGGAATACAACGAGATACATTGAATTACAATGAAAAAAAAGATAATGAATACAATGAAATACATGAAAATACAGCGTGATACGTTGAAAATACATTAAAATATATTAACAGAAAATCCAGTTGCTCAGCCCCAAAATCCGTCGTCTTTGTTCAAGAACAAACCCTAATTTCCAGCTACTCCTATTGCAGCAGATGCAACAACAACGTCAGATGTATTTGTCACGTGCTCCGAATCTCAACATCAAATCCGGGTTTCGGAGTTCTCTCGCCATATCCGCTAATGTTTCTCAAAATTGTATTTCAATGGCGGTAACGAGTGGCTTAGCGACCTCTTTTGTAGGTGACAGTTTTCATTGTGATAATTTAAGTTCTACGTCTTGTTCTTCGTCTCTTTCTCCTTCTGTGGGTTGTTTTCGTCGTCAAGTTAGATTAGCGAAAAAGAATGATGGTTTGCGCTTGTTTTGTGTGGGTTAGGGTTTGTTGTTGCTGTGCGTTAGAAGGAGGAGGCGAGCAGAAATTTTAATGGGATGGGGGAAGAGAATGGGATGTATCAAAGTAGAGAGAGAAAAGAAAAAAGTGTAACTGATTAGCGTATTTAGTGGCTTAGGGCTAGGAGGTAACCAAAATTAAATATTTTGCTATAAACCTTAAAAGGTATCTATAGAATATAATTTTTTCAAATGGTATTTATTTAAAATAAGTAAGGTGTTAACCTTTACTATAGGAGGTAAAAATTCCTTAATTAAATTCAAATTTAAATATTTTAAAAAATTAAAAAATTTAAAAATATTAACAATAATCCCCATTTTCCAAACTTAGATTGCTCATTTATCCTTTCATATCAACTAGAATTTATATTTTTGATATGCATGTAGTATGACAAGATTAGTTTTTCTTTTGCTTAATTAACAACGAACTAAGAAAGTTTTAAGTGACCAATAATAATTTTTTTCAAAAGAAAATATTACTTTAAGTGGCCAATAATCAGTTTGGTTACTTTAATATATTATTAATAATTAAATTGCTCTTCAGTATAGTAAAAGGTCAAGTTTTAATACCCAAAGAAAATTGACAACACTAGCAAATTTCATGAATGTTAAAATTTTTATAGACTATAATAATGAAATCAACAAATAATGTTAAACATAAATTATAAAACCTTAACATATAAACTTATTGAAGCAATTCGTGAACCTAAGGAAAGTGAAAGAAAAAGACTACAAAAATATTCATGTAACGTTAAAAAAAGAAGAGCTAGAGATAAAGAGAATTTGCATTTCAATTACGAAATTTCTTGTCAAATATCAAGATTCTTGTACACTCTAAATAAACAGAAGTCGTTCATATGATTAAGAGATTATGTCACGAAAAAATATTTAAAGATTTGAAGAAATATTTTTTCCTAAAAAAATTGAAGGGCCAGCCCGCCTTAGTTTAAAGCCCATATAGATGGAGGACCGGCCCGCCCTAGCCCATCAAATTTAAAAGCCCACGAAGCTTGGGTTGGGTGGGGCTAGGCTAGCCCGTTTTGACAGCTCTACTTACTTCAAATAACTTGATTATAATAAAGGCAAAACTTGATTATGATAAAAAGAATATCTCAATAAGTATTTAGTATTTGTTGTCCTAACTCCTAAGATGACAAATTCGAAAATTGTGACCAGAAGTAAAAAGCAATTTTATCTTCGATTTTAAAGAAAACATATGCATATCCAGAAGGGCTGCGTAATAAAACCCTGCCTTTGACAGTGTTTTGTTCTATCAGTACAGACTATCTGAGTTATCAAGCTAAACTACCTTATGTAAGGATCTTGAATCATTTGTTTACTCTCAATTCTTATTACCCAGAGAAAAAAATGGCTGCTTTTTTGAAAATCATCAAGCCTCTACTACTATATCAAATACTAATAGTGAACGCTACCAAGTCCATTTTATAGAAAAAACTGCTACTACTCTGCACATAGGATGAAGATAGAAGAAAGGAACAACTTGAAGATCTCATTAATGAAGATGAATCTTCACTCAAAAAGATATATCCTCATAAAAAATATATCACCTAGTATTGAAGATAAACAAATGAAACGCCGGATTAGAATTAATACAGGCTAAAACCAAAAAATTGGCTAATGATAATAGAAAGGCCTAAACCAATTGCAACAAGGGAAGAAGCCCAAGTGAGCTTCTCGGTAATTCTAGGAATCCTATCCTTCAATGCCTGACTACATGAGCCAATAAAAGCAGTATAACTTCCCATAGCCATAACAGTTCCGACCAAGAACATACCCAAGAAAGCAGCACCAGCCAAACGAGAAGGCAAAGCAAGCGCGGGCAGGATTATCATCAGTGCATCAGGTTGTAACCCATGGACAATGCCAGTCGCAAAAGTTGCAAAGCCGACTTTCTTTTTCTTCCCAATAACTGGAGCATCAATGCCTTTATATACAGTAACGTCAGACTCGCCATTTTCAAGGGCAACATACAGGGTATGGGCTTCAGATGCTTCCCTAATTCCCATTGCTCCAATAACAAGAAGGGTGAAGCCTACTACTCTTGTACCCCATGTACGAATAACTTCAATGTGGAGTCTGTCCTTTAAGAGCAGAAACAACAAGCCAAAAATCAATTGCCCAGCATCGTGACCACAGCCCCAAAGGGCTCCCACTGCTGCACTCTCCATCCTTGTGCGGCCTATTGACAAAGGAGCCAAAGCAGCAAGATGGTCAGGACCTGATAGCGTGTGTAGGCAACCAGCAAAAAAACCAGTCCATGCACTGCTTAGTAGTTCATTACGAACAAGTCGACTCCCTACTGCTGCTGCTACCGGCCCTCCAGTCTTAGCTGCAGCTTGGAAACTAGCAAATGCTGGTGAAACAATGACTGGGTGGATGAGCATAACAAACACGGCTGACAGAAGAACTATGGTACTTGCAGAAAGGACCTGAATGGAATCATATGAAAACACAAGACATGCTGAGGAGAAAAAATAATTTGTAGAAGCAAATTGTAATGCATGGACCATCAATGGCCTTTTCTAGTCAGTTACCTGATGCTATGAAATTCAATAAACGCTATTTTAAATGGAATCATTGAAAAACTATATACTGAATATTGTAATTTTACACCACAGCAAGGTGAACCTCTCTGTAACCCCGGCTTCAATTCCTACTGGTTTATCCAACAGGTTTGACAAGTCTGTGGTGCTTATGCTAAAAGCTCTCTCCTACTGGCATCATCTTGACATAAATATTGCAGTTTCATAAAGTTGTAAACTGTTTCTAACTTCCATCTAAATGAAGAAGGTATGTTTCTATTTGAACAGAAGGTTGTTGAATATGAAGAATTTCGATATAAAGATGTAACTACCTGTAAATTAATGAATATTCTTATAGAAGGCCCATAAGATAAGAACAACATACAAACAAATATTGAAGACACACCACCTTCATCCTTTTCTATAAGTAATAGTTTAATCTTCTTTTTTTTCTTTGGCAAACAGGATATTTATTTATCAAATACTAGGTAACATCAGTCATAAGATCCATAGGATCATTACATTGCAACGATTGGCCATACATGGCAGTCAGATTACCAAGCTTAGCCAACTGCCTACAGACATTCACTAACACAGACTTAATAGTTTAATCCTTAATGCTTCAATATTTTTTTTCTTGCTTTCATTATAGCAAAGCAGCCGCATAATGTAAAGCTATGTTTCATATCCATTTCTACAGATCATTCAAATGACATCCTTTTATTAAATAAGCCTTCACATTGTTTACAACTTGAACGTCTAGTAATTTAACACGTGGAGACAACAGATTTCCAAGTATTTTCTTTTAACACTTTTTTTCTAAGAAATGTAACAAAAGTATACTTTCTTTTAAAACTTTATTGAGGTAAAGTTGCAAAACATGCTCTAGTGACTTTTGATTTGGTATTTCTTCTTTTTCTGATGCTAATATTTTCCACATAATTTGATTGGTTTTAGCTGAACAATGGTATATATTGAGTTCTTGCCCTTATGTAAGCTAAGATTTCGAAGAGAATGTCTCTGCATTATTGTTTCAGATAGTAGATAAAAATTTCATACAATAAATGTAAACGGCAAAAAGTAGAGGAATAATTAGGTACATTTTTCATTGTTTTTCGTTATTTAAGAATATAACTCCAATATTGAATTTATTGCTAGTTGTTGTTCTTTCCATGTTAAACCTGGCAAACAAATATAAGCGAAAGCCTTCCTAATATCAGATCATTTATGAGATCAAGAAATGGAAAGTTAAAAAAGGAACCAAAAAATTATGTCCACAATGCTAATTTCTTTTTCATTTGTAGTGCATAGATATTATACCACACAATGTTTCCTGGGTGTAACTCAAAAATAGAGCATTCAAAGAAAATTCAATCCTAGTAAAGAGATTTTGATAAGAATTAAGAAATGGACTAACTCAACCCCAAAAGCTACCTCATTAGGTGATAATTGCCCAAGACCAAAGAGACCAATTGCCCATCCTACAACCGAAGAGGACTTCTAAGTTCTAACTATTGGGTTTATAGTGTAAAAAGGTGGCTAACTCGTCTTCCATCATTTAAATCGAGTCTAAGTGGATCAACTAGTTTTCGCATGAAAGATGAAATATTTTTAGACCATAATTGCAATTACAGTAAAGCAAAAACGTATAGAAAGCCACACTGACCAACTTACCATCCGGTACTGAAAAGAATGTTATAACTCATCTGAAAGCATAGATCAGAATGTGATGAGTGCTTTTAATGCTTTTCAAGTACCCAAATGATCTGTCCCCATAAACCAAGCAACAAAAACACCTCATAAGCAAATCATAGAACCTAAAATCATTGATCAGAATTGTACCCTAGTCAACAGTATAAGATAACAAAAATGTTCCATCAAAAACTAGAATTCAGCTAATTAATTTGCTCAAGTATACCAGTTCAATTAACTAGCACAAATTTGGCAAAGCAGCCACATATTCAATAGGATTACTAAAACATGATGCTGAAAAACTAAAAGGTAATATTATTCCCCCTGAATGTTGAAAGTCAACCATTGTAGGCTCAGAAACCAATATTTAGTATCCTAACCAATTCAAGTTTTACCCAGTATACATTTATAAAATGAGGTAGTGAACGTGTTGCATTGGCACTGAGAGATATAACTACATCAAGGCAAATTTTCCTTTGAAACTAAAATGCAATCCCCTTTTAAAGTTGGTGTATCAAACTAGTGTAAGGTCCGGCAAGAAATGGCAGCTGATGAAGTTTTTCAAAGTTATAGGAACCAGAAATAATCTACCGAGGAAGCTCTTCAAGTACTTCATAAGATTTTTAAAAAGATGGAAAATCCAACGAACTTGAGGGCATGCATAGTTGCATACTACATTTACAAATGTTTTCTCAGGATTCCATGGACTATGAAGATTTTATCTTCCCAGCTGTTACCAATCTAACAAGCAAATTGAAGCTTAACTGCAAACTTTCATTTTTTTTTCCTGATATTTTATCTCATTGGAAGATGCCCAGTTGTACCCTTGCAAAAAAGAGGAACTCCGAGCATAGCTTGAACACAGATTGCAACTTAACTGCAATTGTAGTTTTCTTCCTGAGAATTTTTTTCTCATTGAAAGATGCTCCGGCATATCCTGAAATTTTTGCCTTTGAGATCTTTCAATAATCTCATTGAAAGATGCTCGGGCTACATTTTATACAATTACACCTTTGAAGAGCCTGGCCGTGGTAGATGCCATTTTTTTACCTAAAGAATAAATATAGATGTTACATTGAGACGGACAAATTAATCTTGTAAAATTAGGATCACCTTAAAGGAAACCTGTAGGAACAACTAGAGTTAATAAGTGGTTCTATTTTCACATAGTATGAAAACCACCATTGATGGTTCAATTGGAACTAATGGTTATAGGACCGGCTAACTGAAGTATGGACACACTTAATCACCCTTCACCTGAAGGTGATTAAAGAACACCATAATAAAGCAAAAATCGACATTAAACTGAAGTTTATATTAATTAATTTTCCTCATATACACCAACATGGGAGCTGAACTTTTCATTTAGATGGTGTATGGGCCAGCTTGACACTTTGTCTATCTAACACTACTGAATTGCGCATAGATACAAAACTTAACACTTTGTCAATCCCAATCGTTTGGAACTTCTTGCTTATCATCGGGGGCGGAGCTAGAAGCCCTAACCCAATAGCTTTTATTCAAACAGTGCATTTGTATTAAGAAATTCATTAAATACGTACGAATATTAAATTTAAAACCAAGCTATTTACACTTGAAGTCATGTTTATAAATTCAAAACCAATAAAGTTGAAATCCTAGTTCTCCATCTGCTTATCCCAATGTACAATAACGCTACGAATAACCCAGTATGAAATTTTACCAACTCTTGGAGCTATATAGGGCTACTTAATTCAATTTTCTTAATTAAATTCTATAAATTATACCAGCAAATTTTCTCGTATCAAAATGACAAAAAAACATATATTTTTAAATATGAGTCAAAATGCTACCAAATAAAAATCTGAATGTAGGCAAACGAATAGCATCAATTCAACTTTAGGAGCTAAATCGGACAACTAATTCACTTTACTTAATTAAATTCTAGAAACTATACTTGCAAATTTTTCTAGTATCAAAATGACAAAAAAAAAAAAAAAAACTATACATTTTCAAACATAACCCAAAATTACCCCAATTTTTTTTTAATCTTGGCAAAGGATAATTGATTACCTTGTTTTGTTGAGATATTCTTTCAGCAATCCGCTTGAGCAAATCGGGCTCCGATCCGGATCCGTTTGGATAACCCGGAGACGTAAATGGTTTTTTCTCGTGCCCATTTTGGGTAACAGAGAATGAAGAATCATGGAGGCATTTGAAGGAAAGCGAGTGGTTGACTCGGCGCGACTCAAGACTCAGTAGTGAAGAAGGGAGGTTAAAGTCCACGTGGCGAATTCTGGGAAGAGAAGGAGATGGCTTTAAATGGAGTTTAGAGGGAAATGGAGTTGTTGTGGAATAGATAAGCTTCTCCATTACAGATTTTGGTTATCTTCTCCTCCCTCTGTAGTTTTACAGATTTTGTAGGGGAGGTTGAAGAGAGAAAGTGGAAGTTGTTTGAGTTGGTAAGAGGATAAAGTGAGCAATTTTCAAAATTTTATATTTGCTTTTTCTATTTTTTTTCTTATTATATAATAATAAAAATCTATCATTCTCCATTTAAATATAATGTTTTTATTTATTTCAACCGACTTGTGTCCAACCCACACATTATCAAAGTCCTGGGTTTGTTTATGTTTTGCATGTATAAATACAAAAATAGCACTCTTAATTGTCTTAGTTCGGCTAAAAATAAAGTTTAAAAAAATAAGAAAGACTTTTGAATCTTTTAAATTAAAGATTTGTTTAATATACCAAAATACCCTTTGAATGGTGTGGTCTTAACCTTAAATATAACATATAGAATATTGGAATTAGAGAGCCACCAAATATAAAAAGCGTCATTTTTTTAAAATAGACTAAATGAAAAAGTAAGACACTTAAATTGAAATGAAGGGAGTATTAATAATACAACTATATATATACAAAGTTAAAAACTATTTTTTCGTTATACGATCAAATAGTAAAAATAAATATCTAGATACATATGAGATATAAACTAATTAGGTGTTAGACAAAGCTGAAACATATATGCTAATTAAGAAATACTAGTTGTTAGTATCCTGTATTTGTAAAAATAATTCTGGAGAATATAAAATAACGTAAAAACATAAATAAAAAACAGAAACAAAATTTAATCCGAGCTCACTGAATTCACAGTGTTTCCTTAAGGAATTTAATCCCCTCCTAGTACCCAAGGTTGTGGATTATTTCCTCCCAGGATAGAACGAATTACACACTGGTGTAGCGGTGTGAGCACGTGATTTTTGCCCTAAGCAAATTATTCCCAAAGTTCAAACAAAATGATTTTTGTTTTTCTTATTATTACTATTTTTACAATTTTGGTGAATCTTGGTGTCATTTTGTGCTAATTGTTTGCATTTTGTTTGTGCATGTTTATTTCGTTTTAATTAAATGGAAAAATACAAAATATACGTGCATCTGCATTTAGGATATTTTTTTTTAATTAGTAATTAGTCATTTTATAAATAAAAAAAAAAGAAAATCACAAAAAAAAAATTGTTGTTTAATTTGCACCTTTAATTTTAACTTTGATTTTAGGTGGTTTTTCTTTCAATTTGTTTTAATTATCTGCGATAATTATTATTTAGGATTAATTAGCATTTTTGATAGGTTAATTTGGTTTTATAATTTAATTTAGATTTTAGTTTAATCTTGAAAAAAAAAGGGGAAAGAGGAAAAATTGTGGAAATTAGATTGAAATTGGGCTTGTCTTGATTAAATTCCCAAACCCATCCCAAATTCCCCAAAACCGTCCAAATAGCCCCATGCCTGGCCCAAGTCCACCCCAAACCCGATCCAATGTCCCCCATCCTCAAAAATGACACCGTTTGGTTCCAGTTAATCTCAGCCGTCGAGGTAAAGAGATCCAACGGTTGAGAACTGACGAGGTGTTAATATATAAGTGTCCGAACCTCTACCCCCCCACCCCTCTGTCTCTCTCTCTCACCCCATCTCTCAGAGACCCTAGAGCCGCCGGTATAACACCACCGCTACCCTGCCCCTCTCCGCCATTCTCCACCCTAGCGCCGCCGGCCGGAAATCGCCGCCGCCGCCGGCGCAGCTCCAAATGACCCCAAAATTTCACCACAAACTCATCTTCCCCTCCTCTTTCCAACCCCCATAACCATTCCATTCGAATCATAACCAATCGTTCCGAATATTAGATCGAAATTTCCGGCCAAAACACAACCTTGCCCAAACCACCCCAAATTAACACCACCTAACCGCCTTCACCTTCTCTTTCAAACCCCCTAAGCCCCGCCCCTCGAATCTGACCCGAGCATCTCGAATATTGGACTGAAATTTTCCGGCCAAAGTTCAAAGTAGCCTAATCGAGCCCAGATTAACACCATAGGACCGCCTGGTCTTCCCCTATCAGACCCCCATGGACGTTCGGTTCAAATGTGACCGGAATGGTTCGAATTTCAATTTCAAAGTTTTCCGGCGGAACCCTAGATAAGTTTTTCTTCAACAGTGTCCTTTCTTTGTTTATTTTGTTGTTTGCATGTGTTTAGTCATCAGTTGCCTTCTTGTGTTGCTTATTAGTTCTGATTTTTAGCAATTAGGTTAGTTTCAGTGGCATTGGCGCATAATTCTGACTTGGTTAATTTTCTTTGTTTCATCATCCTTGACTGATTTGATACTGCTAGTTTAATTGTCATCTTGACCTGATGTTATTAAATGTTCAAATGATAGCCTTAAGTCATAGAACTTTCTGTTATTTGGATGTTAATTTGTTAGTTCAACTTCTGTTTATTTTGATTAGGTTAATTCTGTTTTTCTGATTAGAATTATAGGTATTCATTAATTATTTTGAGGTAGTTGACCCTTAATTAGGTCCAGGGAACTGTTGGGTATGGGTAGTAATTCCTAGATGTTTTAAGGGTAGTTCGGGTAATGGAAAAGGGTATATTAATCTGATTTGGTAATTGTGGAATTGAGGTAGGGGTAGAATGGGGATTATAAGGGGTATAGAATCTTCTAGAATAGACTCTAGTGTAGATTTTAGATAAATAGGTGCACTTACTTGTGTAACAAGCTAAGAAAACAAGGGGTAAAAATAGAATTGAGATAAGGGACTAAGGGGTGAAATGAAAATCTGAAATTGGACCCTAAGTTCACTTATAAAAAGAGGCATTCTTTTGCCTTGTGGAAGAAGTTTTTGGGGAGCAAGTTTTGGAAGCTCACAATTCCCCCTAAAACCCTTAGCTCTTAATTTCTACAGAAAAATCAAAAAAAAAAAACAAACAAGTCCAGTAGAAACCACAATATAGCAGAAAATTCAAAAAAAAAACTATTCCCTGGAACATTTTGGTTCAGTTCGATCTTCAGTAGGTGATTTGGATTTTCTAGCTTAATTCCAATTTGCTGGAGCTTCTTCTGGGATCTGTTGGTCCGGTTGTGGGTTAATTCGAGTCCAGTTGAGTCTAGT
Organism: Nicotiana attenuata; assembly: GCF_001879085.1. Lineage (NCBI taxonomy): Eukaryota > Viridiplantae > Streptophyta > Magnoliopsida > Solanales > Solanaceae > Nicotiana > Nicotiana attenuata. The sequence goes on from NW_017673367.1 coordinate 117,153, forward strand.
GAGGGTATTTGCTATTGCTGTTGGTTTTACAACTTTCCGGGCTGTATTTAAGTGTGATTCTGGGTGGAAATTGAATTTGCTGCTGCTTTGGCTCCAATTACTGCTACTGTTACGCTTTTGTTGCTGTCCTCCTCATTCTCATTGTATTTTTATATCCAGGTACACAATTGAACTCAAAATTGATGTAGCTTCGAGCTTGAGCATGAAATGAAAGTATTCAGCCGTTGTTTGCTAGAGGATGCATTCATAATTAAGTAGCCATTAGTGATATGTATTGTACAATGAAGTTTACTTAGATCCACATTCAAATGAAACTCAGATTGCATAATTTGTACCTAATAGGACTGTTTGGACTATTAATTTGTGGCTATCAGCTGTAGATTTTGAATAGTTCAGTACCTGTTCAGTATAGCACTTGGTTAAAAATAGAAAATCATGACTGGTTTTGATCCATAATTGATTTAGAAAGTAGCCTGTTTCGATTTTAATCTCAGAGCTAAATGTGCTTTTCAATACGCTAGTTGTTGACGTCATCTCTTTTGTTTCATTAATCTCCCTATTTCAACGTAGGAATAAATAATCGCATGTTGGTGGTTAATATCAGTAGTTTACTTGAGAATTACGTGCATCACTAATTGGATTGATTGAATAAACTGACTTGCTCGTGAATGTCCGTAGAATCAAGTAACCTAGACTTTATTGTTAATGGTGCTGGAAAATTGATTCATGTTAGTAAGAACTGAAGGTTTGGGCCCATACTGGCCAGCTGGAAGTATCCAGGCCATGGCCTTGTTAATTCAATTTGGGCCCAAAGGTAATAACAACAGGCAAAACCGGGCAGATTCAAAATTAAACCAACTGGGCTCGCTGGTTGCTTCAACCGATATCAAAGCCCAAAATTGCTAGAATTATGAGTTAAATGAAAGATTCAGGATTTAATGGTAATAAGTTTACAGCACGATTAATTAACTAGGTTTTGTTTTCTGTTATTTTATTTTAGAGACAAAGTGAGTAGAAAATTGTAGTCACTTTAGGAGTGGCCTTTAAATAAAATAGTGAGACGAGCCTCACAAAATAAAATGCGGGGCCCTCAATAGATGTTATATAAAATGCTTAGAATTCGGGCGGACCATTTAGCGAATTTCATGGTCTTCCCCAAATATAATAAACACGTAGTTGCTTTAGGCGCGTACTTTAATAATATTACTTCCCTAAATTCGGGTGCACATTTATGTGACCCAAATCCAAATCTCAACGAAGTCGAAATGTGTTAACAATCACGGGTGCACTGGTGCGACGTGGTTCAAGACGCATTTTCATGACGTTGCAAGTCTTATTAAAAATAAAAAATGACAGCGGTTTACTAATAAAAGCACACGAGTTAGAACATGTTTTGAAATCAGGTAAAATCAAATACGACAGTTGAGCGACCGTGCTAGAACCACTGAACCCGGAAATGCCTAACACCTTCTCCCGGGTTAACAGAATTCCTTACTCGGATTTCTGGTTCGCAGACTGTTAACAGAGTCATAATTTCCTCGGATCGGGATTCAACCGGTGACTTGGGACACCATTAATCTCCCAAGTGGCGACTCTGAAAGCTTAATAATAAATCCCGTTCCGATTGTCACTTCAAGTTGGAAATAACTCCCTTTATCATACCCTCTTCACGAGGTGTGGGAAAAAAAGGAGGTGTGACAAGCGGTACTTCAAACCCCAGTGTTTCAGCGAACACAAAGATCAGTAGCAAATCACACTTACTGTTGCTTTCTTAGTAGTTAAAACAATGCAGAAGAAAGGAGGAGAAGTCATAAATTCATATGGAAATCTGAAACAATGGACTGTAATTTATAGCCCCAACCTGTTGAGTTCAAATGAAGAGTTCTAACTCTTCAGAGGTCACTTATGTAAAATGGCCATAACGTAAATGGCCATTTACGCAAATTAAAACGGACAGAGGAAACATTTTCCGTTACAAAAAATGGACGTGCAGAGTCAATGAAACGGATAATTTGGATTATTAATTTTCCGTTACAAACACGGATAATATTATGTTAATATATACTATTAACAAATAAATTTAGTCCAAAAAATTAATCAATCAATCGATTATTTGACCAAATCCGAATCTGAAGCCGAAGCCGAGCCGAGCGAGCAAGCGACGACGACGACGACGGCGACGGCGCGAGGCTTGCCTTCTTCTTAACTCTTTAAGAGCTACAAGAATAGCAATTAGTTACCTAAACCGTTGTTAGCATGTTAGCATGAGAGTGGATCGGGGAATTGAAAATGGCCATCAAAAACTTTTTCCTCTTCCAATATAGGACAATGTCCCATTGTCAAGGAGGGAAACTTAAAATTTTTTATTTTCCCTCCATTTACCATTCACCCTCTTTTAAACCTATTTTAGCTTAAAACCTCAACAATCCCCCACATGAATGGGGAATTGCTATATCACGGAAATATGCATAAAAAATGTGTGATTCGCAAGCAAGGATTAATCGGATCTAGATAAGTAGGTTTCCCTTTGAACTTTCTGTAGTGAACTTATGTCGGATATACTCGGTCAATCGGTAGATTTGATATCTTTGAACCGTCGAACTTTGGTGTATACCTAGACAACCATAAGTCACACAATCAACCATTAACCGTCTTTCGTTCTCATTGTTGTGTTCGTTTCAGCCATGAACACCGCCTGATTTCATGAGTGCGTAGAGAACTGGCCTTACAAAATTCTCCTTGAAGCGGCTAACACTTCATACTTACATAGGTGATTCCTAAACATGTCATCCCATAGATACAATATTTGATATACCCCGTATCAAATTTAGAAATCATTAAAAAGCCTTAATGTATATCCTTGGTGTTGAACATTGTCTCATCACGAGAATGGACCAAAATTTTAGTTGACAATGTTGAATCGTTATTAATTACTTTGTTTGATCTCCTTGAACCTAAATCTTAGGATCTCCAATCTTCTAGGTAGAGTTACGCCACAATGACTTGTTCTTGGCCCCATTCCCCTCGATGACTTCTCAACTACCTCTCTAGTTAGGCCTTTTGTAAGTGGATCCGACACATTATCACTTAACTTTACATAGTCAATCGTGATAATTCCTCTAGAGAGTAGTTGCCTAATGGTTTTATGTCTTCGTCATATATGACGAGATTTACCGTTATACATAACGCTCCCAGCCCTTCCAATTGCCACTTGACTATCACAATGTATGCATTGGTGCTAGCGGTTTGGGCCAAAATGGAATGTCTTCCAAGAAATTCTGGAGCCATTCAGCTTCTTCACCTGCTTTATCTAAGGCTATGAACTCAGCCTCCATGGTAGAGCGGGCATACAAGTTTGTTTGGACGACTTCCAAGATACCGCTCCTCCACTAATAGTAAATACATATCCACTTGTGAACTTAGAATCAGTTGAATCGGTGATCCAATTTGCATCACAGTATCCCTCAGTCACCATAGGATATTTACTGCAGTACAAAGCAAAGTTCTGGGTATGTTCTAAATATCCAAAACTCATTTCATTTCCATCCAATAAGATTGACCTGGATTGCTCGTGTATCGACTCAGTTTACTTATAGCACAAGCTATATCTGATCGTGTACAATTCATGATATACATTAAGCATCCCAACACACTAGCATAATTCAATTGTGATATGCTTTGACCTTTGTTCTTGCTAATGCAAGATTCACGTCAATTGGAGTCTTTGCAACTTTAAACCCTAAGTGCTTGAATTTTCCGAGTAATGTCTTAATATAATGAGATTGTGACAATGTCAGACCTTGAGGATTCTTATGGATCTTAATCCCATAATTAAATTCGTAACTCCCAGGTCCTTCATATCAAACTTTCTAGTTAGCATATGCTTAGTCGCATTTATGTCGGCAATGTCATTACTTATTATCAATATATCATCCACATATAAGCAAACAATGACTATGTGATTTGGAATATTTTTAACGTACAAACATTTATCACATTCATTTTTCTTAAAACCATTTGACAACATTGTTTGGTCAAATTTTATGCCATTGTTTGGGTGTTTGTTTTAATCCGTAAAGGGACTCAACAAGTCTACATACCTTCTTTTCTTTACCTGGAACCATCAGGTTTTTCCATGTAGATTTCTTCCTCTAAATCTCCATTTAAGAAGGTCGTCTTAACGTCCATTTGATGAATTTCAAGATCATAAACTGCAGCTGATGCTACTAACATTCGTATGGACGTAATTCTTGTAACTGGAGAGTATGTATCAAAGTAGTCAAGACCTTTTCGTTGTCTATACCCTTTGAATACAAGTCTTGCCTTAAATTTATCAATAGTGCCATCATCTTTTATTTTCCTCTTAAAATTCTATTTAGAACCCAAAGGTTTATTTCCAGGAGGAAGATTCTCATGTATGGTTGTTCAATATGGATTCTATTTCACTTTTGACTGCCTCTTTCCAAAATAATGATTCCGAAGAAGACATAGCTTCTTTAAATGTTCGAGGCTCATTTTCCAATAAGAAAGTCACAAAATTTGGTCCAAATGAAGTAGACGTTCTTTGACGTTTACTACGTCTTGGATCCTCCTGATTAAATGTACTTTCTTTTGTTTCTTCCCGAGGTTGTTTAGATCCTTCACCAATCGACTCACATTCCTTTTTATACGGATATATATATTTTCAAAGAACTCAGCATTATCTGATTCTATAACCGTATTATTATGAATGTCGGGATTTTCTGATTTATGAACCAGAAATCGATATGCTTTACTATTGGTTGCATATCTTATGAAAACACAATCAACGGTTTTCTGTCCTATTTTTACCCTTTTGGGTTTTGAAACTTGCACTTTTGCCAAACACCCCCACACTTTAAAATAATTCAAGTTGGGTTTCCTACCTTCCCATTTTTCATATGGAATGGATTGTGTTTTGCTATGGGTACTCGATTTAGTATCCGGTTAGCCGTAAGAACGGCTTCCCCCCACAAGTTCTGTGGTAAACTAGAACTTATCAACAATGCGTTCATAATCTCCTTTAATGAACGATTCTTTCTTTCCGCAATCCCATTGGATTGGGGCGTGTAAGGGGTCGTTGTTTGATGAACAATTCCATATTCTAAATATATTTCTTCAAAAGGAGATTCATATTCACCATCCCTATCACTTCTTATCATTTTGATTTTCTTGTTAAGTTGAGTTTCAACTTCATTTTTGTATTGCTTGAGTGCGTCTACTGCTTCATCTTTACTATTAAGTAAGTAAACATAGCAATATCGAGTACTGTCGTCAATAAAAGTTATGAAATACTTCTTTCCACCGCGAGATGGTATTGACTTCATGTCGCAAATATCTGTGTGAATTTAGTCTAAAGGATTTGACTTCCTCTCAACTGACTTATAAGGATGTTTAACATACTTAGGTTCCATACATATTTGACATTTTGATTTGTCGCATTAAAACTTAGGCAATACTTCAAAGTTAATCATTTTCCGCAAGGTTTTATAATTGACATGACCAAAACGTATATTCCATAAATCATTTGACTCAAGTAAGTAAGAAGAAGCTGAAATTTTATTATTATTCTCAACAACCATTACATTCAGCTTGAAAAGGCCCTCAGTGAGGTAACCTTTTTCTACAAACATCTCATTCTTACTTATTACAATCCTATCAGATACAAAGACACATTTAAACTCGTTCTTAACGAGGAGTCCAGCAGAGACTAAGTTCTTCCTAATCCCGGGAACATGAAGGACGTTGTTCAGAGTCACCACCTTGCCTGAAGTCATTTCAGAAATATCTTCCCACATCCTTCAATTTTGGCCGTTGCAAAATTTTCCATAGAAAGCGTCTCTTCGGATCAACGGGAGCATATGTAGCATACGCTTCTCTAACGGCAGAAACATGGCGAATGGCTCCAGAATCAATCCACCACTCCTTAGGATTTCCCACCAGGTTGCATTTAGAAAGCATAGCACACAAGTCATCAACATCTTCGTGCTTTTCAACCATGTTTGCTTGACCCTTCTTCTTTTCTTTCTTCGCAGCACGACAATTTGTAGATTTGTGTCCAGCTTTCCCACAGTTGTAGCAATTTCCGTTGAACCGCTTCTTGCTTGGGTTGCTTTTCGGTCCAGAAGACTGCTTCCTCTTTCTCTTATTTTGAGGAGTATCCTCAACAATGTTTGCTCCCATTATTCTTGAGTTTCCACAACCTCTCTTTGTTATCCTCTTCGATTCTCAACCTAACAATGAGATCTTCAAGCGACATCTCCTTGTGTTTATGTTTCAAGAAGTTTTTGAAGTCCTTCCACAACGGAGGCAACTTCTCAATCATCACTGCAACTTGGAATGCTTTATTGATGACAAGACCTTCAATGAAAATTCTGTTAGTAAACATAATAAAATTAATACTTTCAACATTAGTATTAATTCTACTATACCTAGGAGATCGTGAATAATCACTTGCAATTCCTAGACTTGGGTAATAACAGACTTGCAATCTACCATCTTGTAGTCAAAAAATTTAGCGGCAATGAATTTCTTCAACCCGGCATCTTTAGTTTTGTATTTCCTTTCAAACGCAATCCACAGTTCTTTTGACGTCTCCACACCACTGTAGATGTTATACAGGTCATCCTCCAGTCCGCTAAGAATATAATTCTTGCACAGAAAATCAGAATGCTTCCACGCCTCAATCACGAGAAAGCGTTCATTCTCTAGAGTTTCATAGGGTAGAACAGGAACATATTCCTTAATGAACTTTTGTAGACTTAAAGTAGTTAAGTAGAAGAACATCTTCTGCTGCCACCGCTTGAAATCAATCCCGAAAATTTTTTTGGGTTTTTCTACCGGTGCCAATCCGGTGTTGTTCGGCTTGTCGACGCATTGGCAGTCACCATAGGAACATTCTGGTTCCCGTTGTCATTCGTCATTTCTGTAAAAGAATGACACAAACAAACGTTAAAATCACGTATATTTTAATCTTCAATGGATTAGAAAACCACAAAGGCTTTACTCTAGAAAAATAGTGAGTATAACACAAATACAAAAAATAAAGTCAAATTCCTTAAGCTTGTTAGTATCCTGTATTTGTAAAAATAATTCTGGAGAATATAAAATAACGTATACACATAAATGAAAAACAGAAACAAAATTTAATCCGAGCCCACTGAATTCACAGTGTTTCCTTAAGGAATTTAACTCCTAGTACCCAAGGTTGTGGATTATTTCCTCCGAGGATAGAACGAATTACACACTGGTGTAGCGGTACTTCAAACCCTAGTGTTTCAGCGAACACAAAGATCAGTAGCAAATCACACTTACTGTCGCTTTCTTAGTAGTTAAAACAATGCAGAAGAAAGGAGGAGAAGTCAGAAATAGGTATGCAAAATTTGAGAGAATGGACTACAATTTATAGCCCCAACCTGTTGAGTTCAAATGAAGAGTTGTAACTCTTCAGAGGTCAGTTACGTAAAATGGCCATAACATAAATGGCCATTTACGCAAATTAAAACAGGCAGAGAAAACTTAATATTTACTATTAACAAATAAATTTGGTCCAAAAAAGTAATCAATCAATCATTTGACCAAATCCAAATTCAAATGAAGAGTTGTAACTCTTCAGAGGTCAGTTACGTAAAACGACCATAATGTAAATGGCCATTTACGCAAATTAAAACGGGCAGAGGAAACTTAATATTTACCATTAACAAATAAATTTGGTCCAAAAAATTAATCAATCAATTGACCAAATCCGAAGCCGAAGCCGAGCGAGCGACAACGGCGACGGCGTGAGGCTTGCCTTCTTCTTAACTCTTTAAGAGCTACAAGAAGAGCAATTATACCCATCAAAAACCTTTTCCTCTTCCAATATGGGACAATCCCATTGTCAAGGAGGAAAACTTAAAAATTTTATTTTGCCTCCATTTTCCATTCACCCTCTTTTAAGCCTATTTTAGTTTAAAACCTCAACGCTAGTCTCTTGTTATTTAACACTATTCTTGATATCCATATTACGTTGATAATGTTAAAAAAATGTAGCTCAAAGTAACAATATAAAACAAGAAGATAAGTAGAATAAGAGAAGAAGAGATAACTTTCTTATTTCATCAAGTGTTCAAGTGTATTCCATCTCACATTTCATGCCTCTATTTATACTATTACATATGAAGGTTACAAAATGATTGTCTTAAACATGACATTAACGATTGAGATCATGGGGGAAGATCATGGGGAGGGGTTATGGAGGTGTGGGAGTTACAATCATAATGGTGATAAGTAGTGGGAGGTTATTTACATCATGGGTGAAAGTAGTGGGAGTAGTGGACATCCACATTTACTAAATATTTTATAGCACTCCCCCTTGGATGTCCAAAAAATAGATAATATGCCTCGTTAAAACCTTACTAAGAAAAAACCCTGTGGGAAAAAATCTTAGTAAAGGAAAAAGAGTACACATATCTGTAATACGCTTTATTTGCTGCCTCGTTAAAAACCTTACCAGTAAAACCCAGTGGGACAAAACCTAGGCTAAGGGCAAAAGAGTACAGCGCGTATCTTACTCCCCTTCATGAAAATATCACTTTATTTCTCGAAGACGTCGCATTCCAATCTTCTGTCTCAACTTCTCAAATGTTAAGGTTGGTAAAGCCTTAGTGAACAGATCAGCCAAATTTTCACATGAACGAATCTGTTGAACATTAATTTCACCATTTTGTTGAAGATCATGCGTGAAAAAGAACTTTGGTGAAATATGCTTTGTTCTGTCTCCTTTGATGTATCCTCCTTTCAGTTGAGCAATACAAGCAGCAGTGTCTTCATATAGTGTTGTTGGATTATCCTTTTTCATAAGAAAACCACACATTTCCTGAATATGCTGAGTCATTGATCTCAACCAAACACATTCCCGACTAGCTTCATGAATGGCTATTATCTCAGCATGATTTGAAGATGTGGCAGCTATTGTTTGTTTCGTTGAACGCCATGATATAGCAGTACCTCCATATGTAAACAAATAGCCTGTTTGAGATCGGGCTTTATGTGGATCAGACAAATAACCTGCATCGGCATAGCCAATCATTTCTGACTTGAATTCATTAGAATAAAACAATCCCATATCTATGGTTCTCCGAAGATATCTAAATATATGCTTAACACCATTCCAATGTCTTCTTGTTGGGGAGAAGCTGAATCTTGCTAATAAGCTCACTGCAAAAGCAATATCTGGTCGAGTATTGTTGGCAAGATACATCAGTGCCCCAATTGCACTAAGATATAGAGTTTCATCACCAATGAGCTCTTCATCATTTTCTTGAGGCCGAAATGGATCTTTATTTATATCAAGCGATCTCACAACCATTGGGGTACTCAATGGATGTGCATTATCCATGTAAAATCGCTTTAAAACCTTTTCAGTATATGTTGATTGATGGACAAAAATTCCATTTGGTACATGCTCAATTTGTAGGCCAAGACAAAATTTTGTCTTACCGAGATCTTTCATTTCAAACTCTTTCTTCAAACACTCTATAGCCTTTGGAAGCTCTTTAGAAGTGCCAATGATATTCAAGTCATCAACATACACAGCTATGATGACAAATTCAGATCCAGACCTCTTAATAAAGACACAAGGGCAAATAGGGTCATTTTTGTACCCTTCCTTTAGCAAATACTCGCTAAGGCGATTGTACCACATCCTCCCTGATTGCTTCAATCCGTATAAGGATTTCTGAAGCTTTATTGAACAAGTTTCTCTTGAACTTTTATGTGCTTCAGGAACTTTAAATCCTTCAGGGATCTTCATAAAAATTTCATTATCCAGTGAGCCATATAAGTAAGCTGTGACAATATCCATCAATCACATATCAAGCTTTTCATGGACTGTCAGATTTATTAGATACCTGAAGGTAATTGCATCTACCACAGGAGAATATGTCTCCATATAATCAATGCCAGGCCTTTGCGAAAACCCTTGTGCCACAAGTCGTGCTTTATATCTTACGACTTCACCTTTCTCATTTCGTTTTCGCACAAAAACCCATTTGTACCCCATTGGCTTGACACCTTCAGGCGTTCGGACTATTGGTCCGAAAACTTCACGTTTTTCGAGTGAAGCCAATTCTGCTTGAATTGCATTTTTCCATTTTGGCCAATCATTTCTCTGTCTACATTCATCGATAGATTTTGGCTCAAGATCCTCATCTTGTTGCATTATTTCAACTGCAACATTATATGCAAAATTGTTATTAACAACAACGTTATTTCGGTTCCACCTTTTTCCTGTAGAGACATAACTTATTGAGATCTCTTCATTTTCATCATTTCCAGGTACTAGAACCTCCTGTGAGGTCTTATCAATTGCTATGTCCTTATGTTCCTCTTGAGCAATTGCCTCTATGTTATGATCAACTTGATCATTTGCTCCTTTCCTTTTTCGGGGATTCTTATCCTTGGAACCAATTGGTCTACCGCGTTTAAGGCGTGGCCTAGACTCATTTACATCATCATACTGTCCAGCTGGGACATCAACTCGAATTGGAGCATTTACAGCTGGAATATGCGATTTAGTAACCCGTGGAAGGTTAGTAAATGCATCTGGCAATTGATTTGCAACATTTTGCATATAAATGATCTTTTGAACTTCTTGTTCACATTTATTTGTAGGAGGATCCAAATGAGATAGAGATAATACGTTCCAATCTATCTCTTTTTCTAGCTGTTTATTTTCTCCCCCTAATGTTGGAAAAACTGATTCATCAAAATGACAATCAGCAAATCTGGCTGTAAACAAATCTCCTGTCATAGGCTCCAAATATTTGATAATAGAAGGAGATTCATAACCAACATATACTCCCAACCTTCTTTGAGGACCCATCTTTGTGCGTTGTGGTGGAGCAATTGGAACATATACCGCACATCCAAAAATTCTTCGATGGGAAATATTTGGCTCCTGACCAAAAGCCAACTGTAATGGGGAGACTTTATGATAACTGGTTGGCTTTATGCGCACAAGTGCTGCTGCATGCAAAATAGCATGTCCCCACGCTGAAAGGGGGAGTTTTGTCCTCATTAGCAATGGTCTAGCTATTAGTTGAAGTCGTTTAATCAATGATTCTGCTAGACCATTTTGAGTATGAACATGAGCAACCGGATGCTCAACTTTTATTCCAGTGGCCATACAATAATCTGTAAAGGCCTGAGATGTAAACTCACCAGCTTTATCAAGACGAATTGTCTTAATTGCATAATCTGGAAATTGTGCTCTTAACCTTATTATTTGGGCCAACAATCTCGCAAATGTCATATTACGAGTTGACAATAAGCACACATGTGACCATCTTGTAGATGCGTCTATCAAGACCATAAAATACTTGAATGGTCCACATGGAGGGTGTATAGGCCCACATATATCACCATGTATACGTTCCAAAAATGCAGGGGATTCAATCCTAACTTTAGCTGTTGATGGTTTAATAACCAATTTTCCTTGAGAACAAGCAGCACAAGAGAATTCCTTAAATTGAAGAATCTTCTTATTCTTCAATGTGTGCCCATTTGAATTCTCTATTATTCTGCGCATCATGTTAGAACCGGGATGGCCCAACCGATCATGCCAAATGATAAAATCATTAGAAGTAGTAAACCTTTTGTTTACTATGGCATGTGATTCAACCAAACCAATATTTGTGTGGTACAACCCAGAAGAAAATGCGGGTAATTTTTCGTGCACACATTATTTCCCCGCTTTTATTGTAGTAATATAAAGGTATTCAACCTTTCCTTCGTTAGAGGTCTCAACATGGTAGCCATTTTGGCGAATAGCTTTGAAACTCAACAAGTTTCTTTGAGACTTACTACAATACAATGCATTATTAATAGATAATATCGTTCCTCCAGTAGTAATAAGGCCGCTCTTCCAAAGCCCTCAATTAACTTTGTACTACCAAATATTGTAGTAATATAAGCCTTTTTCATAACTAAATAAGAGAAAAATTTCTTTTCTCTTAATATTGTGTGAGTTGTAGCACTATCCAAAAGGCATAAATCTTCATTACTCATCTTGGATCCAATTGAAGACTTGGGAATTTTATATTCTTCATAAAAAAAGAAAAATACATCATGAGAAATACGGAAAAAACAACTTAAGTACTACTTGAAAATAAAAACAACTTTAGAACGAGACCAAAAAAAAACCACTGAAAATAAAAATAACATTTTTGCATTCCCCAGTAAAATGATTGTGACGACCTGACCCGTCGTCTCATGAGTTACCGCTCCGTTTCCCCCATTTTTTGCTCCTTTATGCTTCATTATCCGTGTCTTGTGTGATCGAGTTGGTTTGGATTGATTTTAGAAGGAAATGAGACACTTAGTCTCTTTAAGGAAGGCTTAGTTTGAAAACGTCAACCGGATGTTGACTTGTGTGTTAGAGGGCTCGGATATGAATTCCGATGATTTGGTTAGCTTCGGGGGATGATTTGTGACTTAGGAGTGTGATCGGAAGTGATTTTGGAGGTCCGGTGTAGAATTAGGCTTGAATTGGCGAAGTTAGTATTTTGGCGATTTTCGGTTGGTAGGTGAGATTTTGATCCGAGGGTCGGAATGGAATTCCGAGAGTTGTTGTAGCTTCCTTATGTGATTTGGGATGTGTGTGCAAAATTTCAGGCCATTCGGAGGTGGTTTGGTTGGGTTTTTGATCAAATGCGTGTTTCGGAAGTTTTAGAAGAACTTAGGCTTGAATCCGATGTAATTTGATGGTTTTGGTGTTGTTGAAGGTGTTTTGATGATTGGAGCGAGTTTGAATGATGTCTTAGGATGCGTTGGTACTTTCGGTTGAGGTCCCGGGGGCCTCGGGGTGAGTTCGGATGGTCAAACGGACCAATTTTGGCATTTGGAAGTTGCAGAGTTTCCAGTTATTGTGTTGCAGAGAATTTGGTCATTGCGATCGCGAGGGTGATGTCGCGATCGCATAGAAGGATTTGGGGCAGGCCGGAGTTTCACTCTACGCGTTCGCAATAGATGGTCCGCGATCGCGTAAGGGGAGTTATTGGTTCTTCGCGTTCGCATTGAGGGGTCCGTGATCGCATAAGAGGATCTGGGGACCCAGCTATTTTGTTCTTCGCGTTCGCATCAAGTGGAACGCGTTCGCATAGGTCTGGAAAAGAAAGCTTCGTGATCGCATTAGCTTGGCCGCGTTCGCATAGGCCATTTTGGAGGCTTGGAGAATTTGTGTTTCGCGATCGCGAGCCTGGGGCCACGATCGCATAGAAGGAAATCTGGGCTGGACAGAATAGTTTTTAAAAACATTTCCTCCGCGAGTCTAAGTTATTTTCCTCCATTGTTGAGCATCTTGAGAGCTTTTTGGGAGAAATTGAAGAGGGTTTCGACTGGGATTGATTGGAGGTGAGTCCTATGAACTAAAAACATGATTTAATTGTGGAATTTATCTTGAAATTCATGAAAACTTAGCAAAAAGGGGAAGGACTAGGGCTTGAGTTTTTGAAGTTTTAAATTGGGATTCGATGGGTCATTTGAGCTCGGATCTGAGAGTTCTTGGTATGTATGGACTCGTGGCGAGATAAGGAACCCGTTGATGTGAGAATTTCTGAGTTTCGAGAAGTGGGTCCGGGGCTCGGGTTTTGCAAGTTTTGGGATTTTTAATATTTTTCGATTGTTTTCGATTGGGTATTGTTCCTTTGGCATATTGTGACGTATTCGTTGTGGTTTTGGTCAGATTCGACGTGCGAGGAGGCCAATTTGAGAGGCAAGGGCATAGCGAGCTAGAGTTTTGGCCGGCTTGAGGTGAGTAATGATTGTAAATGATGTCCTGAGGGTTTGAAACCCCGGATTTGCACAACGTAGTGCTGTATCGAGGTGAAACACGCGCTTAATGACGAGCGCGGGGTTATTTGCTATTGGGGGATTGTGACTTGGTCCGTCCCGATTGATGTTTTTACCGCATATTTGACTAAGACTTGTTTGTTATCATCATGATTTGGGCTTATTGTCATATTTGGGCTTCACGCCGACTACTTGAGTCCTTCGTGGACTTTCATCACTGTTTCCTCACTATTTTGACATATTACTTGAATTCAGTCCTATTGATTAATACTGTTTTACAAACTCAACCACTTTTACTTTAATTCGAGACTTAAATAATATTTCAAATGTTGTTTGGGATGAGCACTACTGTTTTACTGATGCCCAAGGGGCTTGTGATGATTTCTGGACTGAGTGAGGCCGAGGTCCATATGTGAGGATATGCTGAGTGATATAAGATAGTTTATATGCCACGAGGTGGCTTGAGTGATGGGAGGCCGAGTGCCGAGTGATGATGCCACGAGGTGGCTTGATATAGCGTTTGGGTCGTAAGGGGCCCCTCCGGAGTCTGCACACCCACAGTGAGCGCGGGTACCCATATGATCTGAGAGTGAGCCCGAGGGGCTGATACTATGCTGAGTGACTGATACTAAGCCCGAGGGGCTGATACTGTTCTGAGCGATTGAGACTGAGCCCGAGGGGCAAATTTCTACTTGTCATTTACCTGTTAAATAATCTGTTTTACCTGTTTTAAAAGAGATTTCGTAAGACTTTTCACCGTTTACTACCTTAAGTGATTTCTACTGCCTGATATAGAATTACTTTGTGCCTTTACGTGTTGTCATGCTTTCAGTCATTATTTATAATTATTACTCACTGGGTCGGAGTACTCACATTACTCCCTGCACCGTCTGTGCAGATTCAGGCATAGCAGAGTCCGCTCCTGAGCGCCGATCCTTCCAGACCAGGCAGTGATTTGGAGATTACGAGGTAGCTGTTGACGTCCGCAGCCCCGTGTCCCCCTATCCTCTATTATTTATGTTTTTCTTCAGACTATTGTATCAGACTTCATACTTTGTAGACTATTAGCAGACTCTATAGTAGCTCATGACTTGTGACACCCCGGTTTGGGCTGTGTTGGGATGGTTTCCCTTTGTTACTATCGTTGTTTCCGCAATTATGGCTATCTTAATTGTATTTTAGATTTGCTTATGTTAATTAATTGTTAAAAGAGGTGTTTCGTTTGTTTGGCTGGCCTTGTCTTCACGAGAGGCGCCATCACGACCGGGTTCGGAAATTGGGTCATGACAATGATCAAACTTTAGTTTTGATCTCCAAAGAAGTCTTCAACTTCCAAATGAGTAAGATCATCGAGGCCTTGAAAATCATCATCATTCAAAGCAAGATTTGCCTCGGCATTGTCATCATTTTTGTTTGAAGGCCCTGCCTCAAAATTATTTTTAAAGGTCAAGTGAGACTCCACTGGGGCATTAGCAGAAGATGCTCCAACATTATTTGCCTTTCTTTTGATGGAGTTTTGATAAAGCCTGACAAAATGCTCAGGTGCACGGCATTCAATTTTCCAATGACCTTTCATGCCACAGCGGTGGCAGTTACCGCTTTTGCCTCTTGAAGGATTGTTTTGAGAACCCATATTGTTCTCTCGTTTGCCATGACCACCACGATTACGACTATTATATCGTCTCTTACCATTGCCATGCCCACGTACAATCATATGGCCATGATTATTATTCTGTCTTTTTCCAGACTTATCACGTCTAGTTGCCATATTCGCTTCAGGAAGCGAAGCTGACCCTGTGGGACGGGCTTCATGATTTTTCAGCAAAAGGGTATTATGTTGCTCAGCCACCAGAAGGCATAAGATCAATTCAGAATACTTTTGAAAACCCCTTTCACGGTATTGCTGCTATAATACCATATTTGAGGCATGAAAAGCCGTAAGAGTCTTTTCCAGCAAATCCTCATCATTTATAACTTCCCCACATAATTTCAATTGAGAAGTTATTCGAAATACAGCAGAGTTATACTCACTTACGGTCTTAAAATCTTGCAACCGTAAGTGCATCCACTCATATCGAGCCCTTGGCAATACCGTAGCCTTAAGGTGATCATACCTTTCCTTCAGGCCAGTCCACAATTCAAGTGGATCTTTCACTATTAAATATTCAACCTTCAAACCTTCATCCAAATGATGACGAGGAAAATCATGGCCTTCGCTTTGTCCTGGCTTGATGCCTCATTACCCCGACGTAATGGTGTTACCTAAGGCCTTTAGTCGGCTAAAGTGTAATCTCAGCATCG
>NW_017673367.1:133686-138886 GCF_001879085.1 Nicotiana attenuata
AGAAATTAAACTAATATCAAAATTACTAAAACAGAATCAAACAAAATTAAACAAATCAAAGCATTACCAAAACAGAATCAGTCATGAACAACAACGAGATTTGGACTAAAAGAAAATCGAAAACTCATGATAAAAAATCAAACTAAGAAGAAAACCTACTGAGTCATGAATTAAAAACTAACCCTAAATAAAATTAATGGCAAACATACTGAAATTGAATGTCCTAATTACTAACATAAACTAAGAGAACAAAACTCATGAATCAAAGAACACGGGAAAGGGAATAAACAAACAAAAATAAAAATACCTCAAACTCGAATCCAGTGGCCCTTCTTGACAAAATTCTTTGGCATTTTTGGGTTACAACTGTCCTTGATCATGTGTTTTCTCATGAAAACACATGATTAAGGACAGTTGTAACCCAAAAATGCCAAAGAATTTTGTCAAGAAGGGCCACTGGATTCGAGTTTGAGGTATTTTTATTTTTGTTTGTTTATTCCCTTTCCCGTGTTCTTTGATTCATGAGTTTTGTTCTCTTAGTTTATGTTAGTAATTAGGACATTCAATTTCAGTATGTTTGCCATTAATTTTATTTAGGGTTAGTTTTTAATTCATGACTCAGTAGGTTTTCTTCTTAGTTTGATTTTTTATCATGAGTTTTCGATTTTCTTTTAATCCAAATCTCGTTGTTGTTCATGACTGATTCTGTTTTGGTAATGCTTTGATTTGTGTAATTTTGTTTGATTCTGTTTTAGTAATTTTGATATTAGTTTAATTTCTATTTGAATGTGCGTTTCAATTTAGTGTTAACATAGGCTTTAATTTCTTTGGTCAAACCTGTTTAGTTAGTATTTGATTTTAGTTATTAATTTTTGTTTT
Source organism: Nicotiana attenuata (assembly GCF_001879085.1). Classification (NCBI taxonomy): domain Eukaryota; kingdom Viridiplantae; phylum Streptophyta; class Magnoliopsida; order Solanales; family Solanaceae; genus Nicotiana; species Nicotiana attenuata. The sequence continues at coordinate 134,566 of NW_017673367.1, forward strand.
GATTAGTTATTCTTTGGTTGCAATTATTGATTCAGTTGTTTGGTTATAGCTGAAGGTTCCCAGCCTTTTGGTTGTTTAACCATGGTCATTTGACCAAGTGTAAAGGGGGCTGGGATTTGGTTTGGCTATGGTGGTAATTTAGAATCCAAATTAAGGGTAGTTTAGGTGTTTTACCTAAAGAATCTGTTAGTTAGAAACACCTAGAGTCTTCTAGATGGGGTTAAAAGTAGAATTTCAAGAAATCTAATGCAATAACTTGAGTAACAAGTCAAAAAATGAAGGGCTAAGTAGCAAAAAGGAAAATTCGAGAGGGACTAAAAAGAAACAAATGGACCCTTAAGGCTGCCCTAGTAACTTGCCTATAAAGGCATTGTTACTTGGGGCACAATTCAGATTTTTGGGGGAAGAGCAAAAGGGTAGAGAAATATAGGCGGCTGAAACTTCAAAATTCACTGTTCTATCGAGAAAAATCCTTAGAAATTCTTGCGATATTCATTCTGAAACAATTACTGAGCAATTGAAGGTTTAAAATGAGTTAAATCAGTTGGGGTTCAAGTGTTTATTTTTGTTGGTTCATCTCTGGTTCGATTTTGATTGCTGAGTTTATTTGAATGCTGTCACTGTTCAAAATTGTTTCCAAGTTGATCATTCCTTACTTGTTCCTGGAGCTGTGATATCAATTTGGTCTTGAGATTGGTCTTGTTTGTTGCTGATTCGAATTGCTGACTGCTATCTACTGCTGCTGATTATCTTCCTCTTTTCTATTTCCTTATATTCCAGGTACACATTCATATCAGACCTGATGTAGCTTTGACTTGAAAAAATGAAATGAAAAGTGTTCACGCCTTAGCTTCCATCTCTGCGTTCATTTAGTTTTCCCCCCTGTATTTGTAGTTAAAATAGGTACTAGTTGAGGTGAATTTGATTCATATAGCTTAGCTTCGATTTATATTAGTTTAAACAATGAACTGCTGGACTGTATGAACTTTGTTGTATCAGATCTGTATGGTTGTGATCTTAGTTCCAGCATGATTAGTGTTAGTTATTCACTGTATAGGTCAAAACGTGAAGCTTAGGACAATTATGGCACATCTTGGCTAGCTTAAGTTGTCGTTAATTTTCAGATTTCGAATTTTAGGGGTGGTTCCTCATGTATTGACATTTTGACCACGTTGATGGACCATCTGTTTGAACAACTTCAGAACTACATTTGCATTTAATAGCATTGACTCAATAACAGGAAGTAGATGACTAGTTAGATTCGAAATCAGAAATTAAACCAAGTTCGTCTACTTAATTATTTTGAGTTATAGAATTTAAATGAGTTCTAATTGGATTATTCCTTTTGTCATAACGGGCCCAACATAGGCCCAGCTGAAAGCAGCCTGGTTCAGATCCCTGAATATTTCTTCCTCACTTTGAATTAGGCTCATTTTGAGCCCAAGGCTTGGGATATTTCATTAAGATGGTTTGTCCAGTTGTATGACTGACTCGCCTCATGTCTGGGCCGATCTTTAGGCCCTATCTGCTAGAGAATTTGAAACTTTTTTTATTAAATTATTGGTTAAATTCTATAACGTAATTTGGGCCTTCCAAGCTAAGTAGCACGTTTGAACTAGGAGGTTATCCTCTTGTTCAAATGTGGACTTGAGTTTGAGGGCCCGGATCCCTTAACTAATTGATTAGATCCCTTTAGAAACAAACTAAATAGAAAATCATCGGTCACTTTAGGATTGGCCTTTAAATAACAGTGAGACGAGCCTCGCAAAATAGAAATATACAAATTGCGGGGCCCTCATTAAATGTTTTAGTAAAAATATTTTAGAAATTCGGGGCATGCCATTTAACGAATTTTTCATGGCTTCCCGCAAAATTAATAAGACGCTAGCCACTTTTAGGCGCGCTTTTAATAATTTTACCTTCTTAAATACGGGTGTGCATTTATGTGACCCAAATGCAAATCCCAACGAAGTTGAAATGTGTTGACAATCACGGGTGCACTGGTGCGACGTGATTCGAGATGCATTTTCACGACGTTGCAATTCTTATTAAAAATAAAAATAAAAGCGGTTTACTAATAAAAGGCACATAAGTTAAAACATGTATTAAAATCAGATTTTTAGCCAATTATAATAATTTAAGCGACCGTGCTAGAACCACGGGATCCGGGGGTGCCTAACACCTTCCCTCGGGTCAACAGAATTCCTTATTCAGAATTTCTGGTTCGCAGACTCCAATTGGGAAGTCGAAATTTTCCTCGATTTGGGATTTAAGTTAAACCGGTGACTTGGGACACCAAAAGCCAATCCTATCCCAAGTGGCGACTCTAAAAATAAATAAATAATCTCATTTTGAATAATGTCACTTTAAATGGAAAAACTCCCTTATACATTATCCTTCGGGGTAGGTGTGTAAAAAAGGAGGTGTGACAGCTCGTCTCAGCCCAAGTTACTTTTGACCGGGGTCGGCTCCAACCTTATATGGAGTAAGGCGTGGGCTTTATGCCCCCAAATTTAGGGGGCCCCATTTTTAAAAAAATAATAGGTTCATTGATATTTAAAAAATAATATTTACTAGTATTTTTAATACAAAACTATATTTTTAATATAAAGGAAAGAAAACTTTTAGATATAAATAAAATAATACTTTGACTTACTTAAAAATGTGTAGATGAATAGTTTTCATAACTTTTAGTTTTTCATTTTTTACTCCTTCATTAAATAATTTCTCTCTCTTCTTTAGTTTGACCAAGTCAATTTTTCTTTTTTTTCTAATCTCTTCATATTTCAGAAAATCCTACATATTTTTTGTGTTTCTCTTTGATATTCTTACTTACTTCTTTCTCTAAGATTTCACTAGTTCAAGTGTTCAACAATACTTTTAAGCTTCAAATAATTCTATACTTCTATTGCTTTGTAAAATCGTATATAAGATCAACAATATCTCAAGAAAGATTAGATAGGTTTGCTATATTATCAATCGAGCAAGAATTATTAGAGAAAATCGATTAAAGAAAAAATTATTAACAACTTTATATCTCAAAAAGTTAGAAGAATAGACTTCAAATAAAAACATATCTTACAGAGTAACTTTCTTTTAAAAATTTGGCCTCATATAAAACTTTGGCTTAGGCCCAGTGTATGCTTGAGCCGCCCCTGCTTTTGACCAGCCCATTTATTGACTCAAATCTCTGTTTTAAAAGTCATAATTGGGACTCGCCCCGGGGCGGAGCACTCGTAAAACGCCCCTGGGCTTATGTGTGGGGCTTAGTTCCGTGAGACTTACGCCTCGGCCACCGGGGCTTACGCCCCGGACACGCCCAACGCCCAGGGTACTGGGCTCGCCTAATAGAACTTTATGCAATTGTATGTAACTAACCTTGTAAATCCTAAATCCTCAAATTTTCATTAAACAAATCGCCTAAATAATATAAGAGGAATATTCTACTTTCTTTCTAAATCAATAAATCATTAACGTTGAAGTACCACTGGTATTTTATGTCATGGCGAAATTAAATATAAAAATATTGCCACTTATCCCTGCATTATAGACTGCTTGGGCTATGAGTTAGTAAGTATTCCACAGAGTAAATCTGTTCATTTCAAAGAGTATTTACTTTATTAGCTTTTGTTATGTCTTACGTCGTATTAAGAGTAACATCAGTCCATGACATTTTGTTGTGTCAGAGTATATTCTTCTAAAATATTTGTTTTGCGTATAGTCTTTCTTACGAGACATCTTTACTCAGAGATAGGCTACAATACCTTATAATTTAACCACACATAACTATCACTGCGGCGGAGTATTTTAGCTAGTTTAGCTTATTTACAAATTAATTAGTTTTCATGATACTGCCGAGTTGCTCCGCCCGGGGCCGATATGGTGAATTATGTGTTAGTTTATTAAAGTCCCTGCGATATGTATAAACTTTTAAAAAAAAATAGCGAATAGGAATTGGTGCAGTCATAAGATAGAAATTCATGATTTAGTTTCAAATTTTTGGTGGTGCATTATATAGAGCTTTATATAAAATCTCTTTTCGAATAGAAGCAAATTAAATAAAAAGTAGATATTTTAAGTTAAAATATTAAATTATAATATTGAAATTTCTTCAAATTTATTACTCCTTAAAGAACATATAAGATTTCGGTATAGGATAATTGTTTCTTTTGAATGTTTTGAGATTTGTAACGTATGTATGCAACTAATTTGCATATTAATGAGTATATGTCATGGTGCACTTTGTCGTAAGTGTACTTCCAATAGTCAAATTAAAGAATTTGTAAAATACACTTAGTTGTTAAGATGAGCCTAAAGCCAT
>NW_017673368.1:0-2345 GCF_001879085.1 Nicotiana attenuata
ACAAGACCATAAGCTCTATAGAGTTTTTGCTAGAAAACCTCTAGATACAACTGTTCCAAAATAAGGATAAACAGTGCAAATACAAACTAGAAGGTGACTCCGAAGCCTGCGAACGTTGCAGCAAGTTTACCTTGAGTCTCCACAGCAACAATCCGCACAGCTAGCTAATGATCAACTGACTTCGAAATACGTGGATCTGGACAAAAATTATGCAAAAGCGTAGTATGAGTACGCCACAGCGTACCCACTAAGTATCAAGACTAACCTCAGTGGAATAGTGACGAGGAACAGTCAAGACACCCACTGGACTAAATAACTTGAGCAATTATAAGTGTAGTACTAACAGAATACGATATCTCTATAAAACTACGCAAATGACGACGCTAATATGGTTCATGAAATGAGAAATAGAAACAACAACTAGCAGCAGAACACAACAAGTAATAACGCAGTAAAGTAAGCTAAACACAGTTTAAATCCGGCGACCACAATTAAAAGAATAACATGTAGCAACTAGATGAGAGTAACCACTTTCACATCAGGTTTTATCCAATAATCATCATGAGGTACCAAACCCCAGAATATCCACAAGCCACGGGTCCCACGTTGTGATCCCCAAAACACTTGGCATCTTGTGCCCTCATTTCAACTAGTAATGCACGAACGACGCTCGTGCCAATATAACTATTTTCACATAGAAGGCAAGTAGACAAGGGTGTGCATCAATTTTCAACAATATCAAGATCCATCCTCTTAACCGACATGAGTGATTAATTACGTGTATGCTTGTGCAAGTGTTCTAACATAGTTCATGCTAGTAAGCATAGAGAAAATGGACAAGACGTAAAATGTTTTACCACGGTTTTCCACAAGATAAAACTCATACAGGTAAGTGCGCCACTACAGAAATTTCAACAACAAGAATGCCACCCGGGCCATCACAAGTCATCACAAATCAATCCCAGACAGAGCCCACCTTGTCTCGTTACGTGTGCAGTAATAAAGTAAATGCCCGCCTTGTCTTGCCAGACATGCATAATAATATTCGCACCTTGTCTCGCCACATGCGCAAACACACAGATATAGCCCGTCTTGTCATGCCGCGTGTGCATAATCAACAGTAACACTGGAACACTAGAAACCTCGTGCAACACAACCCTAACCCCACGGCATTAACCTCGTGCATCACAATAACAACCGCATGACAAGAAACTCGTGCATCACAACAACAACTACATGGTAGAAACCTCGTACATCATAACACTATGTACGACATCCACAATGACAATAACGCAAGGGTACTACAAGTAAATCAATTTAAGAGCTTTCGATCACGAAGAAACGGTAGAACTAGTTTGCAAAGAATAACCACAATAAAGAATAATAGTCATAATAAGAATAGCTCAACAAGGGAGAAGATAATATGTAATAACGATCCCACGTAGTACAGTTCAACAACAAGGGAGATAACACGAGTCAATAATTCCAAATAATGATAAGTCAAGTAAGATATAGGATATCTAAACTTCTTTTAAGGTTGAGCAATGACGAAAGAGATACAACAAATTCAATTAATGATAAGCAGTGGAAGGATAATCATAACCTCAATTAAGGATGAACAATTACAGAAGAGATAATTACACTTTCAATTAAGGAGAAGCGATTAGGGAGGGATAGCATGGCAATAGAAGAGGTAACAACTTCAGTTAAGTCATATAAGAGTCCAATAGGCAATAAGAGTGGATCATGAAGCAATTAATTTCAATTAAAGCATGTAGAGGTGAAACTAGTAAATAGGAAACTTAATCATAACAAAAACAACTTCATACTCAGTGAATAAAAGACCTAAGAACCTTAAAAGGCTAACTTTCCACAAATAAGCCCGAGCACGTACTCGTCACCTCACGTGCACGGACTTTAAATGATACAATTAGCATAGAAGACTAAAATCCTAAGTTAGGCAAGATACTTACCTCAAAGCAGACAGACAGATACTCTAAAATAAACTTCTCGGGTGAAATAAACTCTGGACGGCTCAAATCTAGCCAAAATAACTGCAAGGCATAAATAAAACTCATAAGTAACTATTCTGGATAATAAAGCTTCAATCTTTATCAAAAATTAAAAATCAACCCAAAAGTCGAACACCTGGGCCCGTACCTCGGAACCCGACAAATTTCACGAAACCCGAACACCCGTTCCAATACGAATTTAACCATACTAAAATTATCAAATTCTGATACCATTTCGTCCCTCAAATCATCATTTTTTATTTTTGAAAGTTTTCTTCAAAATCCCCATTTTTCCTCAACTCAAAACACAAATTATAAGATGAAATTACACAT
>NW_017673368.1:4183-104863 GCF_001879085.1 Nicotiana attenuata
TTAAATTCAAATAAGATTTACCTTATATAATTTATTTCCTTATTTGAACTATACAACATAATTATATTTCCTCTCATATTACTTTTGCTAATATTTAGAATTTTGAAAAAGTGCACGATGAGTTTGTTTGACCATTTAACAATGAATTGTTATTTTATATGGCATATCTAACAAATATTAGTTTGAATTTGCTAGCGGCCATGTGTTTTTGCAGATATTCAAGTTCAAGTTTCTAAATTAAACAAATAGGTTCAAGTTTTGAGGAAATAATATTTTTGTATATTTTCCTTTCTTGCGTAATGAAGAGCTTCAAACTTTTTGAACTTAGATATAATTAAAGGTTTTACATAAGTGCACAAACCCACCACGAAAATAAATAAACCAAGAATATTTAAGTATATTTGAGAAAAAAAAAATAATTAAATTATTTTTTTACTGTATATATATTTTTTTAAAAATATGTTAGAAGTTAGTAGTATTATATTATGAGTATTGGTGTTATTAAATTGTCCACAAAGTATATGCCTAAGTATGATTGAATACTATATAGAACCGCACCTTTCATAGCAAGCTTGAAAACGTTGAACTTATAGAAAATGCATATCTCAAGAGATTTAGACACAAACTTTACCTAATTAGTCAATCTATTATTTAATACCCGTCTTATACATGGTATGATAAAATTTTATATATATAGATTGTTAATACTTAATAAAATCTTGTCCTTCCCACGTATAAGGCGGGTATTAAATATTTATAGATTGACTAATTAGATGATGTTTGAGTCTAAATCTCGTGAGATATGCATTGTTCATAAGTTAAATATTTTTAAATTTGCTATGATAGTTATTGTTCTATATAGTATTCAATCTTATTACACATATTCTTAGGCATGTACTTCGTGGACAATTTAATAACACTAACATTCATAATATAATAGTACTAACTTCTAGCAAATATTTTTAAAATATATATGTACATATATATATATATATATATATATATATATATATATATATATATATATATATATATATATATATATATATATAGTAAAAATATAATGTGATTATTTTTTGTACGATCAAAGATATTTAAATATCCTTGGTTTATTTATTTTCGTGGTGGTGTTTAACCCCAAAAATAATTTTCAAGGTCAAAACAATTAATTTTATATGACGAGCCACAAGCAACGGATTCGATCCGAAAGATATAGTTAATACAATGTGCTAGAGAAGTAAAAAATAAATTCAATGATAGATAATATAATAAAAATAAAGCAGAGAAGAAATTATTCTCATTGGATGATCCATGATAGGATGATGAGCCAAACAGAGCTTGAAGAGCCGAACTGTGGCTAACATGGGAGCAAGATGCTATGAATTACGATGTATAGGACTGTAGAGAAGAAAAATTAGATGAGTACAATGGTGGCGATGTCTCTATTTATAGAACTAGATCTAGGTAACCATTCTCCTTAAATTATGGGTCCATTATGAGCATTTACTCAAGGAATTTTTACATTCCTATGTCACATAGGAAACCTTATTACCTCAATGTTTAAGGTTTGACTTAATTACACTTAGTATACCAAATTACTAATTCTATACCATAATTAATTAAGGGTATAATTAATTGTACGTTTTTTACTCCTTAATTAAAGAAATCTAAAAATTCTTCTTTGTTTATATGAGAACAGAATTTGAAGTGCTTAATCCAGGCATTCTTGGATGCAGATTCCTCAAATATTCATTCTTCGATGCAATAAGTTTCTCGTTGAAGCCTAATCCAAAATATTGCTTTTGATTCTTCCATATATTCCAGATGATGCTATTAGTTGTGATGGAAAATCAGTAGCAACTTTTGGTGAATAAATACTGCATTTCTTGGGAATGTTCGGTAATATTAACTGGAAATCTTACCTTAACATTTCCCAATTCAAACATCCATCAGAACCATTCCAGTTAGAGATAAGATGAAAACAGAATCAATTAGCAAAAGAGCATATCTACAAGAACATATCTTTCAGTATATTTTCTACAAAAATTCTACAAATATACAACAAATCAGTTTAAGTATTTATTAAACAGTATTATTTATAAGGGTATCTACATAATTACTACATTTATACTAAATTGTAGACTGTTTTTTGCAGAAGATTTGTAGAAGTTTTAGTCGTTTTTGATTTGTGAAAACAGAAAACAAAGCATCTACATTCAGATTATAAATAATCTACAATTTATCACCAAAATATCTACAAACTGGGTACATTGAATTTTAATATCCCAATTCACATTCAATTGTAGCTTAATTGATATTTTCGACATAATTGCGATTTTTGCAGAAGATTTTGTTGAAGTTTTAGTCGTCTTGGATTTGTGAAAACAGTAAATAAAGCATCTACAATTAGAATACAAATAATCTACAATTTATCTACAAAATATCTAGAAACTGGGTACATTGAATTTTTATATCCCAATTCCCATTCAATTGTAGCATAATTGGGATTTTTGACATAATTGCGTTTTTTCAGAAGATTTGTAGAATTTTTTTTTTTTTTTTGTGAAAGCAGAAAATAAAGCATCTACAATCAGAATACAAATAATCTACAATTTATCTACAATTTCTGCAATATGTCTTCTTCTTCTTCTTCTTCATCGAGTTTCAATCAAAAATTCAGTCAAACCAAGTCTAATCTTCACCAAAACCCTTCAAAATTGAGATATAAACTCCAAACCATATTCCCGATTATTTTCAACAACACCCAATCCAAACAAATAATAATTTTTGAAAACCCAAATTTGAATTCAAAGCTTTCAAGCTTTTTAATGGCTGTCAATGGTGGAATTGCTGCTCTCTTTTTATTTGCTTTGTATTACTGAAATTTGCGATTGAGAAATAGAGAGAGATGTAGAGAGAATTTCTGGAAACAGAGTGTATCGAAAAAACAGAGTATGGTAAATCTTGTTCTGTGTTGTGGAAGATCAGAGTGAAGCCGACGATAATTATGGAATATGCGTGATTTGCGTTGGGGAAGATCTGGAAAATATTTAATTCCCCTTTTTTAGCGTGCAAAATAAGGAATCATAAAGCTACAGTGATTCCTTATTTAATGCATTGTATATATTAGGTAGAAATACTATTAACATGAAGGGTATTAAGCAAACTATGAACATATTAGGTAATATAGTTTCATATATGGTATATATACGAAAACGCCTCTTTACTCAATCCATCCGCTACTTCTGAAAGACTTGTAACAACTAAATAAATGCTGAAATTTCGTAACTAATGAGTTAATTCCGTAATTAATGAGTTAATTCTGTAGCAGATGAGTCAATCTCGTATCTGTTGAGTCAATCTCATACCTGTTGAGTCAATCTCGTACCTGTTGAGTCAATCTCGTGCCTGTTGAGTTAATTTCGTAATTGATTGCCTTGTTCTGCCTGTTACAACCATTTTATTACATTTATTGTACTTTACATAATTGATTTGTAACTGGTGGCGTAATGATAGTAAATCCCATATAATACGGACTTAATTGATTCTTTTCTCATTTGTAATTATGAGTTATTCTCCCATACCTGATCTGGGGCTATTCTATGATGATCAGTTCCGAGAATAACAAGCACGATACGAGTATGTTCGGTTCCGATATTGTTTTACATGCCATCTTTACACGTCCTTCTTCACTTTTCTCAAAACTTTACTGACACGTGTTGCCATTTAATAGACCCACATGGTGAGTCTATTTTTCACTAATATGTAAGACGTTTTTTGGAGCTTTTTGTACAAAATTATATCCAAGTTCAAAAAATTTGAAGCTCTTCATTACGCAAGAAAAGGAAATATATAAAAATATTACTTCATCCAAACTTGAACCCTTTTCTTAATTAGGAAACCTGAACTTGAATATTTATAAACACGCACGGCTGCTAGCTAATTCAAACTATATGCCATATAAATCAATTCATTGTTAAATGGTCAAACAAACTCATGTGCACTTTTTCAAAATTCTAAATATTTTTAACGACCCGACCGGTTGTTTTGCTTTCTAGAATCCCGTTCCCCTAAATAAAACTCTCTGTATCTGCTTTTACTTTTTATGACTCGCGGGGAAGGTTAGTTTGAGTTCGAAAGGATTCTGGTTGAAATCGAAACACTTAGTTCCTTAATATTGGCTTTAAAAGGTTAAGTTTGACTTGGGTCAACACTTCTAGTAAACGATATCGGAATCGGGATTTGAGGAATCCAAGCTTATGATGATTTTGGACTTGGGCGCATGTTCGGATCGGGTTTTGGATGAACCGGGAGCATTCCGGCGCATAAAGTTGAAAGTTGGCATATTGAAGGTTTTAAAGTTCTTTAAATTTGTTTTGGAGTAGGTTTAGGTGTTATCGGGGTCCTTTTGGAATTTCGAGTTCAGGAATAGTTCCATATTGCAATTTAAGACTTGCACGCAAAATTTAGTATCATTATGAGTAGTTTAAGTATGATTCGGCGCATTCGGGGTAAGTTGGAAGAATTTGGAGTCCATAAGTTGATTCTATTTGTTTGGGGTTACGATTCTTAGTTTTACTGTTGTTTTCTGGCGTTATGAGGGTGGAGAGAATCTTTTTATGATTACAAACTTGTTGGTATACTTGGGCGAGGCCCAAGGGCCTCGGGTGCCATTCAGACGATGCACGGAAGTTGTTTGGACTTGGAAGGATTGGCTGAAGCATCAGGCTTCTGGTGCAACCGCACCTATGAGGCAATAGCTGCTGGTGCGAGCTCGCAGAAGCAAGCCAAGGATCGCAGAAGCAGCCTGGGGGCTGTGGCCTGTAGACCGCAGAAGCGGAGGGAGTTCCGCAGAAGCGCACTCGCTTCTACGATGAAGGGACCGCATGTGCGAGATGAGGTTGGCCAGGCCTGGGCCGCAGATGCGGCGAAGTTTCCGTAGAAGTAGGTCCGCAGAAGTAGGGCCCGTCCGCAGAAGTGAGGTCAGGAGGCCTGGGCTAGGACTGTACCCGTGATGGATTTTCCGCAGGTGTGGCGCCGTAGAATCGACTGTTCCTCCACAGAAGCAAAAATTACTGGAGGCAGAATGGTCCATTTAATGCGGGACTTAGGCTATTTTGGCTCATTTTCTTTCATCTCTCGGGTGATTTTGGAGCTCTTGGAGAGGGGTTTTCACCTAGCACTTTGAGGTAAGTAATTTCTATATAAGATGAGTTTAATACATAGATTATGGTATATTTTAACATGTAAAATTTTGGGTTTAGTTGAAACACCTAGGTATTGATAAAAATGAGATTTAACCACGAAAACGATTATGGTATTGGGTGAAAACTATATATTTAAGTTCGTGAGGTTATGGGTAACAATTATCTTCAAAAATTTCCGGAATCCGGTCACGTGGGCCCGGAGGCGAATTTTAGGAATCTTCCACTTGGGGTTGGGTAATTGCTTTAATAGTTAAATTATGAACTTTTGAACATATATTGATTAATTTATATAATATCTAATTAGGTTCGGATTGTTCGACACAATGTTGAGGATTTCGGACGAATTTGTGGACCGGAAAGTGAGCTTTGAGACGAGGTGAGTCTCTTGCTTAACCTTGTAAGAGGGAATTTATCCCATAGGTGATTTAAATTACTATTTGCTTCTAATTGTGGGGGCTACGTACGCACGAGGCAACAAGAGTCCGTGCGTAGCTACTAAATATGCTTATGTCCGGGTAGTTTAGGACCCAAATCATGAGATACTTGTAATGATTGCACACTACTTGTTAATTAAAGTGCTTAAATTATATTAGAACTTGATAAATTGTATAAGACCCACTTTCACTCACTTGAGTTTTGGCGGTTACTTGATCGTTAATAGAAATTGTGCTTCTTTGCGTATTAGCCTTGTAATAGATTTAAAATTAGATGTTCATAAAGTATGCTCTCTTCTTGTAGACCGGGCCGAACGCCTCGGCAGTAGAATAGACGCATCTATAGTTCGTGCCACTCGACCCTCGGTAGTAGAATAGATGCATCTATAGTTCGTGCCGCTCGATCCTCGGCAGTGTACATATTATTCTGGATCGGGCCGTACGACCTCGGCTTAAATCATGAGTGATAATACATGGAGTCTAATGTAATTTTGAGCATTTGTACTTCGCTCCGTAGTTTGAGGGCATGAGTAGCTCCATATTATGTATTGTAACTTGCGTGAATCGTTGGTTTTCGTTTTCAGGTTATTCAGAATCGACTTTGAAGAATGAACTTCACTGTAGAAGCTGTAAATTAGAATAGTTAACCAAGTTTGACTTTTTGTGAATTCGAACCCGGAACAGAGTTTGGATGTTTCTAGAAGGTTTCGGCACAAATTGGCGAAAATTGGAAATTTGAAGGTTTGGAAAGTTCATAAGTTTGATCGAGAGTTGACTTTGTGGATGTCGGATTCGGATTGTGGTTTCGGGAATCGGAATAGATTCGTCATGTCATTTGGGACTTATGTGCAAAATTTGGGTTTATTCAGGGTTGATTTAATATGTTTCGGTACGAGTTATAGAAGTTGAAAGTTCAAGTTCATTAAGTTCGTTTTGAGGTGCGATTCATCGTTTCACTGTTGTTATGCGTGATTTGAGGCCTCGAGTAGGTCCGTGTTATGTTATTGGACTTGTTGGTATATTTTGACGGGGTCTCGAGTGGCCCGGGTGAGTTTCAAGCGAGGTTCGGATCATTTTCATTTCATGTTGAATTGCTGAGGACCTGTTGGTTCTGGTGTGATCGCACCTGCGGCTGGTTTTGCGCAGGTGCAATGGTCGCAGAAGCGACGAATGGGGTAAGTGTTCTACACTTGGTTTTGATTTTATTTCATGAATCTATTTTTATTTTTGGCAATTGGTTGATGAATTTTAAAGAGAAATTGGGGGTTTTAGCCTAAAGTTTCATAATGCGAATTTTGAGTTTTGAATATCGATTTGGAGTCGGATTTGAGGGAAACTAGTATGGTTGGACTCGTAATTGAATGGGTTGTCGGATTTTGTGAGTTTTGCTGGGTTCTGAGGTGCAGGCCTGGGTTCGGCTTTTTGGATGATTTTGGGCTTTTGATTAAAGATTCAACATTTATCGGTTGAGCTTGTTCCTTTTGGCATTATTTGATGTATTTGAGTTGCTTTTGGCTAGTTTTTAGTCGTTCGGAGGTCGGTACGCTCGAGATGGCATTTTTGGAGCATCATTTGGCTTGCTCGGTATCAGATTTGGCTTGTTCGAGGTAAGTAACACTTATAAACTTGGTGTTGAGGGTATGAAACCCCGAATTACGTGTTATGTGTTTGGTATTGAGGCGACGCACATGCTAGGTGAGGGGCGCGTGGGCGTGCACAGTGTGAATTGGGACTCCGCTATTTTTGTGGTACTGTGTAGTTACCTGACCTTATCTGTAACCATGAAATATCTATGTACTAGAGTTATTGAGCTGTGATCCATGTTAGAATCCATGTCTAGGCTACATGCTTATCCTGTTGGGACCCACTGAGGTTGTTTCTGCTGTTGAGCTATCTGCTTTCATTGCATTACATACGCATTCATATGCATATCATATCTCTGTATCTGCTATTATTTATTGATACACCACATCATTATTTTTGGGCTGATTTTTCATGAAATTGAGAGCCCGAGAGACTAGAGAGATTGATGACTGAGTGAGGCTGAGGGCCTGATGGTGAGGATGTTTATGGGATCGGGCTGCACGTCGCAACATGTTTTTATTTATTTATGATGGGAGCGGGCTGCACGCCGCATCATGTTTTGCTGATTTATGCCATGATTGGATTGTTATAGAGACTGGGCTGAAGGAGCCCCTCCGGTGTCTGTACACACCCCCAGTGAGTGCAGGTACCTACTGAGTGCGAGTGCAGAGTGCCGAGTGCCGAGTTATTGGGAGGACTGAGTGACTGTGAGGACAGAGTGGCTGTGAGGACTGAGTGACTGGGAGGACTGAGTGAATTGATACCCTGAGGGTATGCATATAGTTTTATCATTGAGTTGCATCGCATATGACATGCACACTTGACATACAAGCATAGAGATGCATTTGGTAAAAGACTTGGGTTTTCACTGATATACTTGAAAATCGGAACTATTTTCGGGAACTATGAATAAGTTGAGATTTTTTATCTCTGAGTTACATGTTTTATTACTTGCTTTACGTTGCTATTAATTGTTGTTGGCTATTGGTGTTGGACACGACCTTTGTTCTAGCTTGTCACTGCTTTGAACCTAAGGTTATGTTTGCTACTTATTGAGTACACTGGGTCGATTGTAGTCATACTACACTTCTGCACCTTGCGTGCAGATGTTGGATGTTGTTGCTGCTGTGTTCGACGAGAGCTGGATTTGAAGTCGTACTCGCGATTCGGTTGTAGCTGCCTCTTGTTCATGGTAGCCTTAGATTTATAAAAATCCGCTTTTGTACATTTCGAACAGATGATGTATTTGTTTCATACCAACTTTGTAAATTCTTATCTTAGAAGCTCATGATTTATACTACTAGTCCTTGAGGAATGTATCAGATTCAGATATTTATTTTACTTAATTGCCTTATTAAATATTATTGGAATTGGATAGTTATTAGTTGGCTTATTTAGCGGATTAAGCTAGGTGTCATCATGACTAGTTGGATTCTAGGTCGTGACATCTTATTATACTTGTTATTATTTTATGGCTTGAGAGGTTAAAAATTATAAATGACAGAAGATGACTTGAAATTTATCATTAGTGAAGGAATTATTTGTCCACTGCTTATTATTGAGTTATTAGTATTATTTACATAACTCATGCTTATTTAGAGTTTCTGTATTTTTATTGTTAGCCCATAGTGAGTGTCAATGTCAATCCCTCGTAACTACTTCTTCGAGGTTAGAATAGATACTTACTAGATACGTATTGTTTATGTACTCACGCTACACTTCTGCACTATTCGTGCTGGATCTGAGGCAGGTGCATCTGGCAGTCATACCGACGGGCACCTCCGTTATCCCGAGGCCTAGTGTTGAGCTGCTTCCTGAGCCGTTCTGCAGTACCTAGGGTCTCTCTTTTGTATCTATTTTCTATCTACTTTATTTCAGACAGTAGTTATAGGTTTGTATATTCTACTAGTTGCTCATACACTTGTGACAACAGGTCTTGGAACACCTACTAGTAGACTTTATAGTTGTTTACCTCGAGAATACGAGTAACAATTAAACTTGAATTGTGGTTTTAAAGATATGTGATTTAGTTCAATACCAATTAGTAATCAAGAAATGTGAAGTAGAAATGAAAGAAACAAGTGAATCAAACCAATGTTACTTAGAAGTAGTGACCTCTAGCTTAGTGACCTCGAGATGGATTAGAGCAATAAAGTAAGAACAATAAATGTAAAGAACAATTCTGATGAACAGTAAGAGAGAAAAGTAGGATAGTATATTCTTTCCAATGATAAGATGATATTACAAATGATTGGGGTCCCCTTTATATAATAGGGGAACCCTAAATAAGGTACATTTCTATTGATAGTAAGGAATATTCTTGGTACAACTGTCTAACCGCCTAGTACGGAATAGTACAATCCTATTCCGGGATTTGCATCGTGATCTTGGGGATGTGGCAGGAATCTAGCCCATTCTGTTACAAGTCCATAACGGTACTATTCCAGGGTCAAGCATACTAACCTCGGTATGTATTGTGCTCTATCTTCAAACTCGGGTCTGGTCCCTCGAGCTCGAACTCGATCTTTCCTGAACTCGAACTTTGGGCGACCTCTCGAGCATATAGATCGAAAGCATACAATCTCGACCGTATACAGATAGTCCCCGCATTTCTTAGAGTAAGATGATTAGAAACGATTTGAACCTCGTTTCCCCGGAGTCTTTAGTGATGATGTCATTTCCGTGACATAGGCGCTCGAAGTGAGTGAAATGTCTCATCGGTTCGCTTCCCCAAAACATTAAATGCATGCCAGTACTGGTCGGCCATTAGCGGCCCCGAACCGTCGTCACCTTTCTATAAATATGGGGCTACTTCTTTGGATAATGGACTTTACTCTTTCATCACTTTCACTCTAATTCTTCTTCATTTCTTTCTCTAATCATCTGTTTCTACCGCCCCTTTGAGCGCCGGAAAAAGCTAAGTTCCCATAAAACACAACGTTTTGCTACAGTCTGTATTCTTTAGCTTAAAATCATGGCTAAAACTTCCAAAACTATCCCCAAAAAAGATGAAGAGTCGTCTTCTTCTACCTCCCAGCCGGCCAAACCGATGGTGCTGCCGACTCCTGAAGAAATCACCCCCGGCCCTTGCATGATTAAGAAGGACTTCAGTATTGAAAATCCCCCAGATGTCACAGGCCGATGCGCACATGCATCTCGATATCTTAGTTTGATATCGGAGAAGTACCTCAAAGAAATGAAGAGGGACTGCGGCTGGGGAGACGAGGTCCTGGTTCAGATCCCAAGCCCCGAGGAAAACATTACTACCCACGTGAAGGGGTTTTTAAGTGTTTAAACTTACCCCTTCAAACTGGTTTCCCTTGATCCGGTGGTGATCGACTGTTGCAAAACATACGAGGTCACCCTCGACCAGATTCACCCCTCTTTTTGGCGCATCATGATCATGTTGCGCTATTTTTCCGAAAAGGCCGAGGGGTTGGAATTCACCCTCAACCATCTGATTCGATTGTATCGGCCCCAGCTGTTTCGAGGGCTTGTCAAGTTGTAACGTCAAACAAAGAAAGCCTTCTTTGCTAGTAATGACGAAGCTAAAGATCGAGGCTGGATGAGCCGGTTTATCAGAGTAAGGACTTCGAATGTCATCCCAGGGATAAAATACCGTTCTCGGAGAGATGGAACTTTAATCGTAAGTGGAGTTCTTCTTCCCAGTATCTATTCATATTCAGCTTTCACGCCTCATAATGCCTTTACCCTTTCTGCAGCCACTGCCTAGGCGCCTCACGCGGTCCCCGACCTCGAGGACTGGGTCCGAAAGTTAGCAGCCTCCTCCTCCTACGATGAGCGCAAATGGCGTGAATTATCGAGGGGCAAGTGGGAGGCCAAATATCATGGTAAATTCTCTTCCCAAGTTTTACATATTTTTCATTCGTTGGTGGCGTCAACTTATTCACGTTTATTTGTGCAGGCATCAGAGATGTATCCGAAATGAGGCTAGCTCCATCCGGGGAAAAGAGTGCATCCTCGATCCTAAAATCGGGGAAAGACAATAAAAGAAAGAGGGCTTCGAAGCCCGAAGACTCCCAAGATAAGGCGGCACCTGCCCGGAAGCCGAGGAGAAGACTCATTCATGTGGATTTGGATTCAGCCATTCAATACCTGGAGGATGAAGAGAACGATGGTGAAGAATCGGCACTGGTACCTCGAACCAGGAAACCAATCGAAGCCGTCAATGCCTCCGGACCTGATGCCTTGCCACTTGATGAAGGGACTTCAAAGAGAGACTCGGGAAAAGCCCTCGAGTCCCCCGAGATCGAGATCGTACCCCTTCTTCAATAAATACGCCGAAGGGGACAAGCACTGAGAGGGCCGAAACTAGCCAGAGCGCCCCGAGTGAGGAGCTCGGGGCCATGACAACGGGTCACTCATTTTTTCTTCCAGCTTACTCTGAGGAGACAATAAAGGATGCTCAGGCTCTGCAAACACCTGATCCGAGCAAGGTCCTCGAAGAAGACCCCTTTCGGGAGTGTTTCACCGGGGTTGACGATGTTGCTGACCTTAATGATGCATCCACTCTCTTCGAAGAGGCTCAACATCTCCTTTCTCGGGTAAATGCTAAATTTCATTATTGTAACTTCTTCTTTCCTTTCTTTCCTTTGACTAACATATCTTCATTTCATGTGTAGGCCATCGTCAAGTTTAGAGCTGAGCTCAGCCAATGTTGCCGAGCTCAGGAGGGTTTCGGGTGAAGAAAAGGCCTTGAGGCTCCTCTGTGGCCAGAAGGAGGAGGAGCTACAGGACCTTTGGGCTGAGTTGACCAAAGCTTGGAAAAACGAGACCGAGCTGGATGAGCAGGTAATTGTGATTTTAACAGGGTATGGGCTTCTTGGCCTTGCTTTGGAGGCTAATACTTCGATGTCTCAGCTGCAGCAGAATATGGTTGATCAAGTTAAGGCAGAATATGGTTGATCAAGTTGGGCAACTCCGGGACGAGGTTGATCAAGTTAAGGCCGACTTCCATCGATGGAAAAAGAATATGGATCAACTCGCTGCTGATAAGGAAGCCATTACGGCCCAACTGACCTCGGCTGAAACTCAAATCCCAGGCATTGAAGTGAAGAGTTTGGCCCAGGCCAAGAAAATCGAGGAGTTAGAGGCAGAGCTTGCTAGAGCCCGGGACGAAGCTACACAGGCCAAGGCTGAAGTTGAGAAGACGAAGGCTACGACTGATAAGACCATCGCCGTATACCGATGACGCCGCGACTGTTAAGGAGGAGCTAAGGGAGGCCTGACCGGGAAAAACGGAATAACGACTTGGCCAAGTGTCAAGCCCGAAGGGAGACTCTTGAGGAAATCCACGCCAGAGGATTCGACCTCACTGAAGAAATTGCCCAAGCAAAGGCGCTGGAAACGGATGCCAAGTTTCTTGTTTCTTCTGATGATGAAGATGCTGTGAGTGGCTCCAAGGGCGGGGAAGGTGAGGAATGTGTTCCCGAGGAAGGGGAGGTTTCCGAAGATAGAGCTGGTGAGGGTGCAGTTCCTGAAGGAGCTATTTCGGGGAACGTAACCCCGAAATAGATTAGGTTTTCTTTTTCTTTTTTGTGTAAGGGCCCTTCGTGGGCGTTGTAAATATACTTTTGTAAACATCCTTTGTGAATATAAAGAACCTTTTTTCTCTATCTTCAACTTGAATTTCATTTTGTTCTCATTTCTAGAAGATTTTGATTGTACAGCTCAAACGATTAGTCTGAGTATCGGTTCGGACTCAGAACATAATAAACCCTTAGGTTTTTATTGATCAATGTAATACCCTTTAAGGTTTTGTTAATCCTCGAGCTAAGTTTTAATTGATTCGATGCGAGCTCGGGATGTCGGGACTCTTGAGTCCGAGTTGAGTGAGAACAAGATCTCGAACTCTGTTTATCTTGGCCCTTAGGCTCTTTCGTATCGGCCCTTAGGCTCTTATAGTTTGGCCCTTAGGCTCTTTGAGTTGGGCCAATTCGTCCTCTAAAGTGGCTATGTAAATTTTCCCTCTTTTCAGCTAAAAGACTTAGTGAGAATTTAATTATGCCTTAGCATGTGTTTTTCGTACCCATTGGGTTTTTCAAAGGTTCGACGAATCGGAACCTTATTAGTAATTTTTTTGTGTAAACATAATCGAGTACCTCTTGGGGTTTTCTCGAAGGCTGATGTTATCGAAGCCTTTAAATTATTCGAGGGCTGAATTTATCGAAGCCCTTTATATTTTGCTTTTGCCGAGGGTAGCCTGATTTAACCGGTTTTTTTCAAAGTGTTTGAAGGCCTTTAATTTATGGCGAAAGTCGGACGTCTCCAAGCCGCATTATTTTGGCCGTAGCCTTTATATGACCGTAGTCTTTAATATGGTCGTAGCCTTCGGGTATGTCACTTAGACTTGTTTCCCGATAACCTTTCGAACTTGTTCGAAAAGTTAGTCCCCGAGTATATTGGCCTTGGCCTTTGTTTTGAGGGGATGTCTCTTTGAGGTCTTATGAATTCGAGTTTTTGATGACTCAGCTGTGCTGAGTGTCGATGAAAGTCCCTGAGTATCTCGGGGTTGCATTCGTGCTTTGGATCTTGAGTCGTTCCCCGTAGGATTATAAGTGTAGATCTCGTATAATAGTAGACTTCTTTGAGACACAAAGTGTTTTTGATATAAACATAATGCTTCTTCAAATAATTGATACATGCGTACATGTTTTGTCCCCGGGGCTCGGCTATTCTATATGGACACGGTTCATCTGACTGTTTGGCCCATTACAAAGTTTTCCTACCGAGGCTCTCTTAGGAGTGAAGTATTTTCCTCGAAAATATGATCTCCGAGGGTGCGGCCCCCAGTATTCGAGGTTTATTGAAAAGAAACCTTGGATACTGTTGAGTTCTCCTTAGGTAGCACATAGTTGTTTCCTCGTTAAAAACCTCGCTGGCAAAACCATTTTGGATGAAATCCGATCTAAGGTAAAAAAAAGTGCAACGGCATGCTTTAAAACCTAAGGCCTTCGTGCAAAAAGGTGCCTTTGATAGCTTCGATCGAACACCTGCAATAAGTTAGTTCCAAATTCGAATGGAAAGAAAAGATACATTCATACCTTAGTAATAGTATCGTTTGAGTAATGATATGTTCCAATTGTTTGGCAGTTGTTCACCTTCCATTGTGCTAAGTTTCTAAGATCCTTTACCGACAACTCCGAGGACTCGGTACGGTCCTTCCCAATTCGGGCCAAGTTTCCCTTCATTCAGGTCTCGAGTATTGAGGGTAACTTTCCGAGAACTAAGTCCCCGATTCCGAATTGTCGAAGGTTGGTCCTTCTATTGTAGTATCTTTCGATCCTTTGCTTTTGCACGGCCATCCGAACAAGTGCTGCTTCTCGTTCTTCATATAGTCGCTCGAGGCTAGTATTCATGGCCTCGTGATTTGATTCCTCCGATGCATGTTGAAACCTGGCGCTGGGTTCTCCGACTTCGACAAGGATGAGGGCGTCGGAGCCATATACTAAAGAGAACGGGGTAGCCCCCGTGCTGGACTTCGGTGTTGTTCGATATGCCCAAAGGACCTCGGGTAGGGCTTCTCTCCATTTCCCTTTTGAATCTTCCAATGTTTTCTTCAAGTTTTGAATGATAGTTTTATTTGTTGACTCGGCCTGTCCATTTTCGGTTGGGTGGTACGGTGTCGATAAAATCCTCTTTATTTTATGTGCTTCGAGGAACTCCGTCACCTTGGTGTCGATGAATTGTTTTCCATTGTCACATGCAATCTCGGCGGTATCCCGAATCGGCATATGATGTGGTCCTAGATGAAATCAATAACTTCTTTTTCTCGGACCTTCTCGAAGGCCTGTGCTTCCACCCACTTAGAAAAATAATCAGTCATAAACAAAATAAACTTAGCTTTACCTGGGGCCGTTGGTAGGGGTCCGAATATGTCCATTCCCCATTTCATGAAAGGCCATGGGGACAGGACCGAATGGAGTTGTTCTCCGTGCTGATGGATCATCGTTGCAAATCGTTGGCACTTATCCCATTTTTTGACGAATTCCTTAGTATATTTTTCCATGTTGTCCCAGTAATATCCTGCTCTAATGATTTTGCAAACCAAAGACTCGGCACCGGAGTGGTTTCCACAAATACCTTCTTGGACTTCTCGTAGAACATAATCGATGTCCTCTGGCCGCAAACATACCGCCAATGGCCCATTGAAGGTTCTCTGGTACAATGTTCCATCTTCATCTAATGCAAACCTAGCGGCCTTAGTTCGTAGGGTCCTCGATTCTTTGTGGTCCGATGGGAGCTTTCCACTCTTCAAATAGTCGATATACTTATTTCTCCAGTCCTACATCAAACTTGTATAATTTATCTTGGCATGACCCTTTTCAACCACAGACCTCGATAACTGGACGATAGTCCTCGGTACAGTGTCATCTTCTTCGACCGAGGATCCCAAATTAGCAAGTGCATTGGCCTCACTATTTTGTTCTCGAGGCACATGATCCAGAGTCCACTCCTTGAAGCGGTGCAAAATTACCTGTAGCTTATCCAAGTATCATTGCATTCTATCCTCTCGAACTTTGAAACTTTTGTTTACTTGGTTTACCACCAATAGAGAATCGCACTTGGCCTCGATGACTTTTGCTCCCAAGCCTTTAGCTAGCTCGAGACCTGCAACCATGGCCTCATACTCGGCCTCATTGTTAGTTAATCTAGGAGTTTTGATAGATTGCCTAATGGTATCACCCGTAGGTGACTTTAAGACAATGCCACGCCCGGACCCTTTCACATTCGAGGCACCGTCCGTAAAAAGGGTCCATACCCCCGATGACGTACCCGAACTTAGCAGGAGTTCTTTCTCCACTTCGGGTACGAGGGTCGGTGTAAAATTAGCCACAAAGTCAGCTAAGTTTTGAGACTTGATGGCGGTCCGGGATTGATATTCTATATCATACCCGCTGAGTTCGACGGCCCATTTGGCCAGCCGGCCCGACAGCTCGAGATTATGCAAAACATTTTAAAGAGGGTAAGTGGTCAATACACATATGGGATGACATTGAAAATATGGTTTTAGTTTTCTAGATGCGCTTATCAATGCAAGTGCTAAGTTTTCTAAGTGAGGGTATCTATTTTTAGCATCTCCTAGAGTTCGGCTTACATAATAAACAGGGAATTGCGTACCTTGCTCTTCTCGAACAAGTACCTCGCTTACCACTATCTCGGATACTGCCAAGGATAGGCAAAGTTTTTCATCTACCTTTGGGGTGTGAAGCAAAGGCGGGCTCGACAGATATCGCATTAATTCGTCTAAGGTTTGCTGACATTCCGGGGTCCATGCGAAATCCTTTTCCTTTTGAGCAAGGAAAAGAACCGGTGACTCCGATCCGACGACCTCGAAATGAATCGACCCAAAGCAGCTATTCGCCCTGTTAGCCTTCGCACGACGTTCATACTATCCACGATCGTGATATCCTCGATAGCCTTGATCTTATCGGGGTTGATTTCGATACCCCGATTCGACACCATGAAGCCGAAGAACTTACCCCTGCCAACTCCGAAGGCACATTTCTCTGGGTTAAGCTTCATGTTGTATTTCCTCAAAATTTTAAATGTTTCCTGCAAATGAACTAAATGGTCCTCTGCGCGCAGGGACTTAACCAACATATCATCAATATAGACTTCCATAGTTTTACCTATTTGTTCTTCGAACATTTTGTTAACTAGGCATTGGTATGTAGCTCCTGTGTATTTTAGCCCGAAGGGCATTACGTTGTAACAAAAACTTAGTAATAAATGAAGTCTTTTCCTGTTCCCCTGGGTTCATCTGAATCTGATTGTACCTGGAGTAGGCATCGAGAAAGGTTAGGATCTCGCGGCCGGCCGTAACATTGATCATATGATCGATCTTAGGCAGTGGGAAAGTATCTTTCGGACATGCTTTGTTCAACTCCTTATAGTCTACACACATTCTAAGTTTTTTTCCCTTTTTAGGAACTACAACTACATTGGCTAACCATTCGGGGTATTTTACCTCCCGAATAGACCCTATTTTAAGAAGTTTGGTTACCTTGTCCTTTTTGAACGCATGTTTCACCTCGGACTGGGGCCTCCTTTTTTGTTTCACCGGCTTGAACCTGGGGTCGATGCTTAGCCGATGTGTGGTGATTTCTGATGGAATTCCTGTCATATCTAAGTGGGACCAAGCAAAGCAATCCATATTATCAATAAGAAATTGAAAGAGTTTTTTCCTGAGTTCGGGGGTTAATCCCGTTCCTACGTATACCTTTTTCTCAGGCAAGTATTCGATCAGTATGACCTGCTCCAGTTCCTCGACAATTGACTTGGTTGCACCGGACTCTTCGGGAACGACGAAGGTTCGAGGAGTAAGGAAATCCTCTTCTTCGCCTTCGATTACCTGTTGCTCCAATTCTATCGAGGCTGGAGGCGGTGATTGCTATTTGGCCGCCTGTTTACCTTCGATACTCGATTTTTCCAAGGTCGAAGGATCTGGCATCGGTACCACTTCCGCGATTGCAAACATCTCCTTTGCAGCATGTTGCTCTCCGTAGACTGTTTTCACCCTTTCCTCTGTTGGGAAGTTCATCATCTGGTGAAGAGTTGAAGGCACTGCCCTCATGTTGTGTATCCGTGGTCTCTCGAGGAGTGCATTATACCTCATGTCACCTTCGATGACATGGAATTTAGTGTCTTGTATGGTCCCTGCTACGTTTACTGGCAGGATATTTTCGCCCTTTGTTGTTTCGCTTGCCATGTTGAAGCCATTTAGGACCCGGGATGCTGGTACAATCTGATCTTGCAGGCCGAGATGCTCTATGACCCTCGATCTGATTATGTTTGCTGAGCTACCTGGATCCACTAAAACACGTTTAACTTGAATTTTATTTTAAAGGATAGAAATTACTAGGGCGTCGTTGGGTGGCTGAGATATGCCTTCTGCTTCTTCGTCATAGAACAATAAGGCTTCCTCGGGCACATAGCTCTGAGTTCGTTTTTCTCTGATGATTGATACCTTGGTGCGTTTGAACACAGGTCGTTGAGGGATATCGACTCCGCCAATGATCATGTGGATTACATGTTGTGGTTCTTCTTGCTCGTATTTCCTTGCATCTCTCTCCCTGAAGTGGTTTTTAGCTCGATCACTGAGGAATTCTCGAAGGTGACCTTCGTTGAACAACCGAGCCACCTCCTCCCTAAGCTGACTGCAATCTTCGGTTTTATGACCATGTGTGCCATGATACTTGCACATCAAGTTTGGGTTCCTTTGAAAAGGATCGGTTTGTATGGGCCTGGCCACCTGGTGTCTTTGATTCTTCCAATAGCTGACACGATCCCTGATGCATCTATGCTGAAATTGTACTCCGACAATCGAGGTGCCTCTGTGGCGTCGGTATGCTTATCGAACCCGATCTTACTCATGATTCCTCGAGAACTTTGGCCTCGATCGTTTCTCCGATCATTTCTAGGGGCATTACGACTCCTGCAGTTGTTCCTCCGATCGACATATGGC
The DNA here is from genome assembly GCF_001879085.1 of Nicotiana attenuata. Lineage (NCBI taxonomy): Eukaryota > Viridiplantae > Streptophyta > Magnoliopsida > Solanales > Solanaceae > Nicotiana > Nicotiana attenuata. The sequence goes on from NW_017673368.1 coordinate 22,897, forward strand.
AGATACCTTTCTTTGTTGAATCTCGATTCCCTGTCTGCATCCCTCGGGGGCTTAGCTGCGAATCTGTTAGGTTGAACTGAACCCGAGGGGGCTCCCAACTGGTCGTCCTCGACCCTGATTTTTGATTGGTAACGATTGTGCACATCTGACCATGTCACAGCTGGATATCAAGTTTTGTTTTAACTGCCGGGATGGGATCGAACTCCGCTGCATAAAGGCCTGTATAGCCCAGTCATTGGAGACCGACGGTAATTCCATTCTTTCAGTCTGAAACCTGGACACGAACTCCCTTAACATCTCGTCGCTCCTTTGCTTTATTTTGAAGACGTCCAATTCGTGGCCACCTTTATAGCCCCGGCATGTGCTTTCACGAAGGGATCTTCTAATATAGAATACAAGTCAATAGAGTTAGGAGCTAAGTTATGGTACCAAATCATAGCTCCTTTCGATAACGTTTCTCCAAACTTCTTCCATAAGACTGATTCGATCTCATCGTCATTCAAATCATTTCCTTTGATTCCGCAAGTGTATGAAGTAATATGCTCGTTGGGGTCGGTTGTTCCGTTATATTTGGGTATATTGGGCATGTGAAACTTTTTAGGAATGGGCATCGGAGCTGCGCTCTGAGGGAATGGTTTTTGTATGAACTTTTTGGCGTCCAAACCTTTCAAAACTGGAGGTGCCCCCGGTATTTGGCCAACACAGGAGTTATAAGTTTCCACCTTTTTGTCATTATCTTCAATTTTCTTTTCTCCGAACTCGATCCTCTAGTAAGCTCTTCGAGCATTCTCATAATCGTGTGGTCAGTCCCTGAGCCGCTTTCATCTGGCCTTTCCAGCACCGGTTCAGTACGTCGAGAGTTTACTGGTTCGGCTGTATTGGGAGTTTTATTTTGACTATGAAGTTGAGCGATGGCGATCTGCTGAGCTTGCAGCATCTCGAATATTACATGGAGGCTGACTCCCCCATCCCCTATTCCTGGTGCTTCTTGGCCCCCTGATCGAGCTTCCCTGCGTATATTCCCTCCGAGGTCAGTGCCTAGATCTGCATTCAAGGCAATGTGTAAACTAACATCAGCAGGTTCCACATTTGGCACTTCCCCTGGGTTTATCGATGGTACACGGACCCCTGCATTGCTATTTTCTCCTAGACCTTCGTTGTCATGAACAAGTGTATTTCGTGAGCTAGACATGATTCAACCTGAGAATCAGAAAATCTTGACAAGAAAAAGTGTAAAAATAACGTGTGTAATAAGAATCAGTAAAGAAATAATCACTATTATCTTTAGCCCCACGGTGAGCGCCAAACTGTTTACCTCGAGAATATGAGTAACAACTAAACTTGATTTGGGGTTTTAAAGATATGTGATTTAGTTCAATACCAATTAGTAATCAAGAAATATGAAGTAGAAATGAAAGAAACAGGTGAATCAAACCAACGTTACTCAGCAGTAGTGACCTCGAGCTTAGTGACCTCGAGATGGATTAGAGCAATAAAGTAAGAACAATAAATGTAAAGAACAATTCTGATGAACAGTAAGAGAGAAAAGTAGGATAGTATATTCTTGCCAATGATGAGATGATGTTACAAATGATTGAGGTCCCCTTTATATAATAGGGGAACCCTAAATAAGGTACATTTCTATTTACAGTAAGGAATATTCTTGGTACAGCTGTCTAACCGCCTAGTATGGAATAGTACAATCCTATTCCAGGATTTGCGCCGTGATCTTGGGGACGCGGCAGGAATCTAGCCCATTCTGTTACAAGTCCATAACGGTACTATTCCGGGGTTGAGCATACTCGACCTCGGTATGTATCGTGCTCTGTCTTCGAACTCGGGTCTGGTCCCTCGAGCTCGAACTCGATCTTGCCTGAACTCGGACTTTGGGCGGCCTCTCGAACATATAGATCGAAGGCATACGATCTCAACCGTATACAATAGTTTTGGAGTTTTTATTACACTGCATAGTTCACTAGTTTGCCTTCGTTTTATTTTATTAAGTTATCTACGCGTTAATTTCCTCCATAAATGGAATTTAATTACTTGGAAACTTATTTATAAGAGAAATCACATGGTCAGTTCGCCGTTGGCTTGCCTAGCGGCGAAGTTGGGCGCCATCACACCCTATAGGAGAAAATGGATTGTGACAACATTAGCAAAAGTAATTTGAGAGGAAAATATAATTATGTTGTGTAGTTCAAGTAAGGAAATAAATTATATAAGGTAAATCTTATTTGAATCTAAAGCCCTAAATTTTAGGACTTTTTACTTAGTTCAAATAAGGAAAGATTTAATAATCAGAATTTTAGTCGATTTCGAAGTCCTAAATATTAGAAAAATAATTGAATTATAATTTTATCCAATGTAAAAAATGTATTTAATGGATAAAAAAGACGAACGATATTTCTTTAAGGTATTCATGCTTTTAATAGTGTATATGTCACGACCCGGATTTTTTCCACCATCGGGAGTCGTGATGGCGCCTACTAACGGAGCTAGGCAAGCCAAACATTTAAATATTCCCTAATAACACCTCAACAATATAAATTTTACGAGTCATTTAAATAAAAGCGGAAGTCTTAAAAGCATAGATACATGGAAAACTGGGTGCACGACTGATAAGCTAGGTGGCAATGCAAGTCTATAAGTCACCTCTCCTACTCGGTCAAGAATCTCAAACGGACAAATGTACCTAGGGCTAAGCTTGCCCTTCTTTTCGAACCTCATCACGCCCTTCATAGGCGACACTCTGAGCAATACTCGCTCACCAATTATGAAAGCTACATCTCGGACCTTACGGTCTGCATAAGTCTTCTGCCTAGACTGAGCTGAACGAAGCCTCTCCTGAATAATCTTGACCTTATCTAAGGCCTTCTGAACTAAGTCTGTACCCAACAGCCGAGCCTTTCCCGGCTCGAACCAGCCAACTGGAGACCGACATCGCCTCCCATACAACGCCTCATATGGAGCCATCTGGATGCTAGACTTGTAGCTGTTGTTGTAGGCGAACTCTGCTAAGGGCAAAACTGGTCCCACGAGCCTCCAAAATCAATGACACAGGCTCGGAGCATATCCTCCAATATCTGAATAGTCCTCTCGGACTAGCCGTCCGTCTGAGGATGGAACGCTGTGCTCTACTGAACCTGGGTGCCTAACTCCTGCTGAACTGCTCCAGAAGCGCGAGGTAAACTGCGTACCCCGGTCTGAAATGATAGATACCGGCACCCCATGAAGGCGAACAATCTCTCGGATGTAGATCTCAGCTAACCTCTCCGATGAATAAGTGGCTGCAACAGGAATGAAATGCGCTGACTTGGTCAGCCTATCAACAACGACCCAAATAACATCAAACTTCTTCCGAGTCATCGGATGTCCAGTAACGAAATCCATGGTGATTCTCTCCCACTTCCACTCGGGAAGCTCAATCCTCTGAAACAAACCACTAGGCCTCTGATGTTCATACTTAACCTGCCGACAGTTCAAACATCGAGCCACATACGCAACAATATCCTTCTTCATTCTACGCCACCAATAATGCTGCCGCAAGTCCTGGTACATCTTCGCGGCGCTCGGGTGAATAGAATACCGGGAACTATGGGCCTCCACTAAGATCAACTCTCGAAGCCCATCGACATTAGGCACACAAACTCGCCTCTGCAATCTCAAGACACCATCATCATCTAAGGTCACCTTCGTGGCACCTCCACGCTGCACCGTGTCACTCAAGACACACAAATGGGGATCATCAAACTGCCGATCGTGGATACGCTCCAACAATGAAGAACGAGCGACCGTGCAAGCTAACACCCTGCTAGGCCCAGAAATGTCCAGCCTCACAAATCAATTGGCCATGGTCCAAATATCCAAAGCAAGTGGTCTCTGGCTGACCGGAATATAAGCAAGACTACCCATGCTGGCGGACTTCTTACTCAATGCATCGGCCACCACATTGGCCTTACCCGGGTGATACAAGATAGTAACATCATAATCTTTCAACAACTCCAACCACCTTCTCTGCCTCACATTCAACTCCTTTTGCTTGAACAGATACTGAAGGCTCTTGTGATCCGTGTACACCTCACACGTCACACCATATAGATAATGCCTCCAAATCTTTAAGGCATGAACAATAGCCGCCAGCTCTAAATCATGCACTGGATAGTTCTTCTCGTGGATCTTCAACTGCATCGAAGCATAGGCAATGACTTTGCCATCCTGCATCAATCTGCACCAAGCCCAATACGGGAAGCATCGCAATAGACTGTGTAAGGCCCTGAGCTTGTGGGCAAAACCAACACCGGTGCCGTAGTCAGAGCTGTCTTGAGCTTCTGAAAGCTTGCCTCGCACTCGTCCAACCATCTGAACTGGGCACCCTTCTGGGTCAACCTGGTCATCGGGGTTGCGATAGATGAAAACCCCTCTACAAACCGACGGTAATAACCTGCTAACCCCAAGAAACTCCGAATCTCAGTAGCTGATGTTGGTCGAGTCCAGTTCTTGACTGCCTCAATCTTCTTCGGGTCCACCTGAATACCCTCTGCTGATACGACGTGACCCAGGAATGCAACCAAACTCAACCAGAACTCGCACTTCGAGAACTTAGCGTATAACTGACTATCCTTCAGATTCTGAAGGACCACTCTGAGGTGCTGCTTGTGCTCCTCCTGACTGCGGGAGTATACCAGAATATCATCAATAAAGACTATCACGAACAGGTCCAAGTACGGCCTGAATACCCGGTTCATCAACTCCATGAATGCTGGTGGGGCGTTGGTCAACCCAAATGACATGACCAAAAACTCATAATGCCCATACCGAGTACGGAATGCTGTCTTAGGGACATCGGATGCCCAATCCTCAACTGGTGGTAGCCAGACCTCAAGTCTATCTTTGAAAACACCCTCGCACCCTGAAGCTGGTCGAACAAATTGTCAATCCTCGGCAACGGATACTTATTCTTGATCGTCACTTTATTCAATTGCCGGTAATCAATGCACGTCCTCACCGACCCATCCTTTTTCTTCACAAATAACACCGGCGCACCCCAAGGAGAAACACTAGGTCTAATAAAACTCTTCTACAACAAATCCTGCAACTGATCCTTTAACTCTTTCAACTCTGGCGGGGCCATGCGATATGGCGGAATAGAAATGGGCTGCGTGCCCGGAGCCAGATCAATACAAAAATCAATATCCCTGTCGGGCGGCATACCCGGCAGGTCTGAAGGGAAAACCTCGGGGAACTCCCGAACAATAGGAACCGAATCAATAGAAGGGACCTCTGCGCTGGAATCGTGAACATACACCAAGTAAGCTAAATACCCCTTCTCGACCATGCGTCGAGCCTTCACATAGGAAACAACACTGCGGGTGGCATGACCTTGGGTCCCTCTCCACTCTAAACAGGGCAAATCTGGCAAGGCCAGGGTCACGGTCTTGGCGTGACAATCTAAGATAACATGATACAGGGCCAACCAATCCATCCCCAATATAACGCCGAAATCTACCATGTCTAAGAGCAACAAATCAACACGGGTCTGAAGACCCCCAAACACTACCACACAGGAACGGTGAACTCGATCGACCACTATAGAATCACGCACCGGTGTAGATACATAAACAGGGATGCCCAAAGCATCACTAGGCATAACCAGGTAGGGTGCAAAATAGGACGACACATAGGAATACGTCGACCTAGGGTCAAATAGCACTGAGGCATCCCTATCACAGACCAGAATAGTACCTGTAATAACAGCATCTGATGACTCAGCGTCTGGCCTGGCTGGCAAAGCATAACACCGGGGCTGGGCCCCACCTCCCTGAACCATGTCTCTGGGACGATCAGTTACTGGCTGACCCCTACCTCTGCCGGTCCGAGCTCCACCTCTACGGTCTCTACCTCCACCTCTATGATCCCTACCCTCGCCTCTAGCTGGCTGGGCAAGCTGTGGATCACCTGGTGCCTGAATCATGGGGCGAGGACTCTGCTGCTGAGAACTACCCGAGGCTCGAGGGAAAAATCTGACAATGTGACCGGGATCACCGCAACCATAACAAGCCCTCAGCGGCTGAGACTGCTGGCCCTGTCAACCTGAATGTCCTCCCCGGAAACTCTAAAGAGGCGATGCACTGATGGGCTGCTGATCGGAATAATGCTGCTGAGAACTACCACCGCCTGAAGTACCATCAGAAACCTGGAGTGCTGACTGAAAGGGTCTCGGTGAATGGCCTCTACCATAAGAATCCCTACCTCCAGACGAGGTACCGCTGAACCTACCAGAATGACGAGGCCTCTTATCCGACACATGAACACCTCCCCGTGCAAGAGCCATCTCAACTCTACGGGCCGCATTGGCCGCCTCCTGAAAAGCAATCTCACTCCCGGCTCCCATAGCCATCTGGAGACGGATCGGCTGAATAAGCCCATCAATAAACCTCCGCACCCTCTCTCTATCGGTGGGAGTATCACAATAGCATGGCGGGCAAGATCAATGAATCGAGTCTCATACTGTGTAGCTGTCATTGTGCCCTGCTGGAGGCGCTCGAACTTCCTGCGGAGAGCCTCTCGCTGAGTAACTGGGAGAAACTTCTCCAAATACAACTCTGCAAACTACTCCCAAGTCAATGATGGCGACCCTGCTGGCCTGGATAAACAGTAGTCCCTCCACCAAGTCTTGGCGGATCCTGCTAGACGAAAAGTGGCGAAATCGACCCCATTGGTCTCCACAATACCCATAGTCCGGAGAACCTCATGGCAGCTGAATAAGAAATCCTGTGGGTCCTCTGTAGGAGCACCACTGAATGTGGTGGTGAAGAGCTTGGTGAACCTATCAAGCCTCCACAAAGAATCCGTGGACATAGCCGCTCCGTCGCCGGTCTGAGCCGCAATACCCGGCTGAATCACTGGAACCTGAGTCTGAGGAGCTACCTGCTCCGGAGTACGTGTAGTAGGAGTCTGAACTCCTCCCCTAGCCTGAGAAGTGGCTGGTGATGCTGGGAACAAACCCGCTCTAGTGACGCTCTCCATAAAGCCTGCCAGTATGACCAAAGCGTCCTGAAGATCTGGGGTGACCGTGAACCCTCCCGGGACCTGAGCTGGGCCCACCGAAGCTGCTGGGGCTGGAACCTCCTCATCATAATCAATATGAGGCTCCACCTCTGGAACTGCTGCCTGGGGCTGAGTTCTGCCCCTGCCTCGGCCTGCGGCACGGCCTCGGCCTCGCCCTCTGCCCCTCGTGGGAGCTGCTGCTGGGGGCTCGGGCTGCTGTGCGGTAGAAGAAGATGCACGTGTTCTCGCCATCTGCGAAAGAATAGAGTAGAAGGGCAATCAGTGTTTGAGCAACAGAATCGCACGACCAATAGGAACAAAAGTGAAATTTTTCCTAACTCGGTAGCCTCTGGGGGATAAATACAGACGTCTCCTTACCGATTCCTCAAACTCTACCAGGTTTGCCCGTGAGTAGCTAGACCTATGTAACCTAGTACTCTGATACCAACTTGTCACGACCCGGATTTTTCCCACCATCGGGAGTCGTGATGGCGCCTACTAACGGAGCTAGGCAAGCCAAACATTTAAATATTCCCTAATAACACCTCAACAATATAAATAATACGAGTCATTTAAATAAAAGCGGAAGTCTTAAAAGCATAGATAACTAAAAACCAAAAATGCGGAAGTTTAACATTTCTCTACCCAAGACTGGTGTCGCTATCTCATGAACTACTAAGGAGTGCTAAAAACAAGTTTGAATAGAAATACATCAATGTTTGTCTCGGTACAATGAAAACAAACGAAAACATAGAAAGGGACTCCGGCCTGCGAACGCCAGCTAGGCTACCTCGTAAGTCCCTGGACTGATGTCGGCTCCCAATCCACTACTGCTGTGGTCCAAAAGCTGCTCCAGTACCGTGATCTGTGCAAAAAAGCACAGAAGCGTAGCATCAGCACAACCGACCCCATGTGCTGGTAAGTGCCTGGCCTAACCCCGGCGAAATAGTGACGAGGCTAGACAGGACTACCAAAACAACCTGTGCAGTTCAATATACATATATGCAATAAGAGGAAAGAACACAAAAATCAAACAGTTAAGAGGGAGGGGAGCATGCTATGGGGGGCGTACAACCCGAATATAAAGTCAGCAATTTAAACAAGAAACCGTACAATAACAATAATTAATGAGAGCAGGAAAATTAAAAATTGCACGGCATCAACCTTCGTGCTTTTACTGTCATTCTCACCAAGAGCAATCAAATAAAGTTCACGGCATCACCCTTCGTGCTTTTCCTCACATAACTCTCACATCATGGCACGGAATTTCCCTTCTTGCAAATATCATCAAAATATGGCACGGAATGACCCTTCGTGCAAGTATAATCAAACATGGCACGGAATGACCCTTCGAGCAAATATAATCGAACATGGCACGGAATGACCCTTCGTGCAAATATAATCAAACATGGCACGGAATGACACTTCGTGCATTATCACTCTTCCTCACCCAAACAGTAGTCACAACCAAACGGGGCGAAGGGATAACAAATAATAAGAAGTGTCCTGGCAAGGGAAATACATAATTAAACAGCTAAATCCCGGCAAGGGAGAAACAACAATAACTTTCATATCCCGGCAAGGGAGATAATCAATATACTCAAACCATCCCGGCAAGGGATTAATCATATCTCTTTCTATTTCTTTCATTTCTTACTCAATAGTCTTTTTATCGTTTGAGCCAACGCTCCAAAGAATTTACAATTCATAATTAATCCTCATACTCTTCACATTGCATAGAATTCATCAATTAACATGGAAGAGTCATAACAACATCAGAATAAGTACAAACAAGGACCCACGGTCATGCTAGACATCGGTGTATAGATACTCGTCACCATGCCTATACACCGTACTCCACATTTAGCAATTAGCAAACAACACTCTAATCCTATTCCCTCAAGCCAAAGTTAGATCAAACACTTACCTCGAATGCTCCAAACTCAACTCAATCCTCTAGTATAGCTTTACCCCTCGAATTCACCACCAAACCGCTCGAATCTAATCACAAATTACTTGAATGTATTAAAAAATGCTACTTGAATCAATTTGAATGCATGAAAATGAATTTCCCAAAGTTTGTTCAAAAATTCCCAAAATGCCCCCGGGCCCACGTGGTCAAAAACCGAGGTTCGAACCAAAACCCGATTACCCATTCCCCCATGAATTCAGATATATAAGTTATTTTGGAATCGGACCTCAAATTGAGGTCCAAAACCCCCAAATTTAGGAACCCTAGTTCTACCCTAAATTCCCAAATTCCCCCATTAAAATCCTTGTTTTGAAGTTGAAATTATGTTTAAGGATGTTAAGGAGTACATAAAATCAGTTAGAAATCACTTACCAATCGTTTTGAAGAAGTAGAATCGTTTGGAAAATCGCCTCTTATGTTTTGGGTTTTTAAAAATTGAAAAATGACTGAAAATCCCGACTTTATATACTGTACTGAAGATCCGGCGCGGACCGCACAAAAATGCCCCGCGGCCGCGCCGAGGAAGGGTGGGAAACCACTCTTTGAACCTACCCAGCGCGGACCGCACTGATTTGGTGCGCGGCCGCGCTGGTTGAATGAAATCCCAAGGCCCCTCTCTGAATCTTCCAGCGCGGACCGCGCTGATATGGCACGCGGTCGTGCTGGTCGAATTGGGAGTCATTGGCCCTCTGAACCCAGCCACGCGGACCGCGCAAAAGTGCACCGTGGCCGCGCGCGCGAAAATGACCGCGGCCGCGCTGGGGGCCTGCAACACCTGGACCTGCAACACCTGATACTTTTAAGTCTAAGACCTCCCGGGACCTACTCAAAACTCACCCGAGCCCTCGGGGCTCCAAACCGAACATACATATAATCTCAAAAACATACTCCGAACTCATTCGTGCGATCAAATCGCCCAATTAACATCATGAATCATCAATTTGGGTCTCAATACCCATCCAATTCCCATAAAACATTAAGTTAAGCTTTTCTAGCTCAAACCACGTCAAATGACGTCCAAATCTAACCAAACTTTGCAGCAATTGCTTAAATCATATTTAAGACTTGTGCCAGGCGTCGGAACCAAAATACGAGCCCGACAGCACAGTCTTCTAAACAAATAACACTTTCCAATTATTTAATTATTTTCAGAAAACAATTTCACACAACAATTCGTTTCTCGGACTTGGGACCTCGGAATTTGATTCCGGGCACACACCCAAGTCCCAAAATTTCCTACGGACCCTCCGGGACTATCGAATCACGAGTGCGGGTCCGTTTGCCCAAAACGTTAACCAAAGTCAAACTTAATCAATTTAAAACATGGGCAGGATGTATGCTTGAACATTGCAGAATATTTGTAATATTTCCACAACCTCCTTGAGATATGCATTTACCAGTATGAAATTTATTTATATAATTTTATACACTAATGATATGAGAATTATTTATATAATGAGGTCAGTGCTTATAAAGTAATTATATTCATTGATTATCCGGTAAATTGGCAACTAACGTGCTAACACATATTTGAATTCTCTAATATATCAAAAAATCTTTACACTTAAAAATTAATAAATCTTAAATCCACTTACATTAGCAGCTAACTGAGATATGGTGATCACTAAAAGGTTATAATTAATGCATCTAGAAGACTATATCGAATGGATTGAAATTCTTATTTGCCCAGCAATCGTTTTCAATAAATTTTTCTAAATTTGCTATGAAAGTTATGGTTCTATACCAAAACAAAGAAAGATGATAGAGGACACGGCAACTAGTTTCACTAGTTACTAGCTAATTGAGTAGTATAAATTGAAGGCTAAAGAAACCCAAATTTCCCACCCACATTTCTTCGCCCTTCTGTTTTTGCAAGACTTAATAGCTCTTCAGCTTCCTCCCATCATCACCCTTCTCACCTTTTCTTAATTCACCTTCTTTCTTTCTGTCTTGATCGGTATGTATAGCTTATATTAGAGTTTAAATTGTGTACATCGTTGAACTTGTGTATAGCTTATATGGCCCAAAGATACTCTTAACATTCTGCAACTTTGTTCACACATACCCACCAAGGGGTTCAAGTCATGGAAGCAGTCACTAATGTTTGCATTAAGGTAGACTATCTACATCACACCCTTTGGGTGCGGGCTTTCTGCAGAACCTGCGTAAATACGGGATGCCTTGTTCACCGGGCAGCCTTTTAGTATCTCTGCATTAGTTAGCACAGGAAAAAAATCCTGTTGGTCAGTGAAATATAACTAGCTGCTCACACAATGTACGAGTTGTGACTTCTCAGGCACTGAATTAGCTCGATCAGTAGGAAGATTTTTTTTTTTACTTTGTAATTTAATTTTCTATAGCTAAAAAATCAAGTATCCAACCATGTAACAGTTTCTGGTGTTTGCCTGCTCCGATTCACGAGTGAGCCCATCACATGTGCTGAATTTTCAGCGCGGTGAAGCTTTTATGCTTCGAAACATCGCCAATATGGTCCCTCCTTATGACAAGGTCATTTATCAGTTTAATTTCTATGAATTAACTCCTTCATTCTATTTTGTATTAATATTGTTAATTTACTTTACTTTTGGGTTGGAATTGGATTGCAACATACTAAATACTCGGGAGTAGGAGCTGTAATCGAATACGCTATTGTTCAACTTAAGGTAGAAAACATTTTAATCATTGGCCATAGTGCATGTGGAGGTATTAATGCTCTCATGGAACTCCTAGAAGATTGTTCTGAATCGACGTATGTATCGTTAAGTAAACCATTTAAGTTATACATATTAATAGTATAGCGAATAAGAAAATAATGTTTAACCTAACAATTAATTATGTTATATTACTAATTTGAAGAAATGTTTATATGTGATAATGCGGTGACTTTATAGAGGATTGGGTGAAAATTGGATTACCTGCCAAGCAAAGGTGCTAACTGAACATGGGGATAAAACTTTTGAAGAGCAAGTCAAATACTGTGAGAAGGTAAAATAGTGTTCTCACACTAATTATTTTTTTTTTTACTTTTGCTTATAAATGTCAACTAATATTTATAACTAACAATGGGAATGGATAAAATGCAGGAAGCAGTGAATGTATAACTAGCCAATTTTCTTACGTACCCATTTGTGAGCGATGCTTTGGTGAATAAGACTTTGGCGTTGAAGGGAGGTTACTATGATTTCATGAAAGGAAGATTTGAGCTCTGGGGACTCAACTTCGGTCTTTCTGATCCTTGTTATATATAAACTCAATACCACCATATTCGGGCGGGAGAAGATACCTCTTGTTCTTGCTTTTTCCTATTGTATTCGTCATTTATGAGTGCTAGTTTGAATTTCTGAATAAATAATAAGAGAGAGTGGACAAGGATTCTCCCATCTTGTGGTAGAAGAGAACAGTTGTGATTTTTATTTGTGATAATGACTTTGCTCTGCAAAGAAAAATAATGTATAATGATAACTTTGTAATTCTAGTTTAGAAAGTGTGGTCACAATAATTTTTATTTTGTCTTGGGCTTTGTTGGGTAAAGGATACGCCAACAATTTTCTTGAACTCAAACGAAAGGTTCACAAATCATCAACATGCTTTTATAGACAAAATGACACCAGGTAGCCACTTTACATGGCTGTATTTAGAAATTAGTCAGTGCGTCCTGAATTTTAGTTTTTTCAGTTCAAATTTTCAGGACAAAAATATTTTGAATTATCCTGAAGTTAAGATTTTTAGTGTAACGATCCGACCCGGTCGTTTTGCTTTCTAGATCCCCGTTCCCCTAAATAAGACTCCCCGTATGTGCTTTAACTATTTTATGATTTGCGGGGATGGTTAGTTCGGGATTTGAAAGGGTTCAGGGTGAAATCGGAACACTTAGTTCCTTTTTTTTAATCAAAGTCCCCTAGGCATTGTGCATAAGGTTCATTCTCATAGATATAAAATATAGTACAACAAAAAGGAGAAGGACATAAACCTTACCTCCAGTAATAAGAGGAAAGTGCATTTGGTCAGCCAAGTATGGCAACCAAAAGAACTCTGAAACCTATGGTGAGTTAGACCTATGATGAACCAATTGTCTATCCAACAGTGATAGACAATTGGTACTGCAAAATACAAGTGTAGTAAGCCTAGGTCAACTATACAAAAATGCATAAGTGATCCTAAATCTACTAAGCAAAAGAGTTGGAAGATCATATTCCATATACAACAAATTCTACCTCTATTGAAAAAGTAGAAGTGTTCTAGTAGTAATGGTAAACAACATAAACTATAGATGGAAGCTATCTTCCATTTTGCTTTGACATTGGGAAAGAATGCCAAATGGAAGATAGTTGTCAAAAAGGCTCCAAAAGAGGGGTTATTGAGCTGTGACTGTCTACTAATTCTGACAGAAAAGAGTGAGCAACTTCCTGCATCAAATATCCCCTTTGACTTGAGGTTTGCAGAGTGTGTGCAGGACTGGATAGCTGGGACAGAGTAGCTTGTATAGATGACTTACTGTTGCAAATGTGCCTGCTGCTGGTAGACTGCCTGGGTGATGACAGTTTTCTGTTGGAACTGCTGCAGGACTTCACCACAGAGCATCACTGGTGGAGATGCTGTTGACTGTATTGTGTGTGGAGATGATTTGAGAGGGTTGGGTAAATTGGTGCACTTTCAGTAGAATGAGCATCTGGGATGCTAATACCACTAACTGAAAGTGCCCCAATTGACCAAACCTATTCCAGAAACCTGCAAAACTTAGCAAAGATGTTAGTGAAATGGGGTTGTGTTTACAGGTTCTTGTGGGTTCTGGAAAAGAGTATGGGCCAACTAGTTGCAAGTTCTTGTGTTGACTGCCTCTAGATGTGTGTGTTTTCCTGGAGTTGATGGGATGTGCCAGAGATGAGGAGGCATAGGAGCAGGTTGATTGCAGCTTCTGGGAAACACAGTGAATTTTGAGGGGTCGATTGCAACTTCTGAGAAGTGATGCTTGGTACTTCACAGTGTGGTTTCCTGGCTTCTGGTTTGTCCAGTGATGGACTTTGATATTATGCCTGCTACTTTGTTTTTTCCTGAGAAATGACAGGCTTTGTGAGATCCTCAACTTTTATTTTGACTGTGTTTGTGCTAATGTGGGAATGTGTTTATGACAAGACCAAGAAAACTGATGCATCTGTAAAAGGTTGAGCATCTGGGATGCTAATACCACTCTGATGGGTTTTCAATGTCTTAGCTTTATATTTTGTTGATCTAACAAACTTATTTTCAAAGAAGCATATGGGGAACCTGACACACTTGGTACACATTGATAATCAATGGACTCCAGCTAATGTGAACTGCTGCAACATTAGAAGATAGAGAACCAACACAGGGACCAGATCCCTTGTGTTTCCCTGACAGCAGTACGAAAGTCAACTGTGTACAGCTGGAAAGTGACTGCCACAGAAACAGTGCAGCACAGTTCTGCAGTCACTTGTCTTTTGACCAACCAAGTGCTTACAACATTCAAGTGATGTCATCAAAGGTGTATTAACAAGAGTATTACAACAAAACATCACTTGAACACTTGAGAATTCACTCCAAGCATTCAAGCCTTTAGAGATTTTTGCATTCAATTTCTCAAGTGCCTCAAGAACAATGATTAATGCTACTACGGACCAGTTCCTAAATCTAGTATTTTGTTGTCCTTAGTTGAGTTGTAACTTTGTAATTGTTCTCATTGTAATTCCTAATTTGGTTAGCTAGAAGCGTTGCTTAGGAACCCCTTTGTAAAATCATAAACCCGTTGTGTTTGTGTCGTGACTAGAGTTAGTCATGAGTTGAAGTCTTTGTAATAGGTGTATTGCAAAATTGCTTGTAATGGCTGTATTACGAGTTAGTGAGGGATTAAGAATTTAATTCCTAGATTGCATAGGTTGTAATCTAAAAGTTGCTCATAGTGAAGTTGATATCCTACCAGTGTAGGTCGTGGTTTTTTATCCCCATGAGCAGGGATTTTTCCACGTAAAACTCCCTGTCTTATTTACTTACTGTTTCATTAACGTTCTCAGTGGAAAATCATAGAGGACCTGGTACTCTATAGTTTGGTGGACTCATATAAACTATCAATTGGTATCAGAGCAGGTTCTTCCTATCACGCTAACACCTAGGACGGATCCTTATGGCTGCTCCACCAAATTTTGAAGAAGGTCAGTCTACGTATAGACCATCCAGGTTCAATGGGCAATATTATGGATGGTGGAAGACAAGAATGCATGATTTTATCATGACCGAAGACTCTGAGTTGTGGGACGTCATATGTGATGGTCCTTACATCCCAACAAAGAATGTCAGAGACCTTCCATTGTCAATGCCAAAGCCAGAAAAGAATACACTGACGCATACAGTAAAGCTGTGGAGAAAAATTTTCGTGCCAAAAAATTTTGGTGTGTGGAATAGGAGCTGATGAATACAATAGGATCTCTGCTTGTGAAACTGCAAAGGAGATACGGGAATCTTTGCAAACATCACATGAGGGAACCACTCAAGTAAAGCAATCTAAGATTGATATGCTCACCACCGAGTATGAACTCTTTAGGATGAAAGACGATGAATCTATTCAAGATATGCACACAAGATTCACTTCCATCATAAATGAGCTACACTCACTTGGTGAAATCATTCCCAGGAACAAGCTCGTGAGGAAGATCCTTAGTATTCTGCATAGTTCACGGGAGAGTAAGGTGAATGCCATTACTGAAGCAAAGGACCTGCAGGAGCTGACCATAGCCGAGCTGGTTGGAAATCTGAAAACCTACGAGATAAAGAGGAAGATAGACAGTGAAAGAAGAGAACCAAAGAAGGAAAAGAACCTCGAACTCAAAGCTGAAAGCAATGACTAAAGTGAGGAGGACAGTGATATGGCTCACTTGACCAAAAGGTTTCAGAAGATGGTTAGAAGAAATGGGAGAATACTAGAAAGAGGCAACTCCAGTAGACCAAAGAAGTATGACCTCTGCCACAAATTTGGAAAGCCAGGGCACTTCATAAAAGATTGTCCTCTCATGAAGCAAGAACACTCCAAATACAACCCTGATAAAGCAACAAAGAGGAACCCGGTTCCTAACAAGCACTTCAAAAGGAAGAGATCTGCTGACAATGTGGTGAAACAAGCTCTTGCAGCATGGGGAGACTCCTCTAGTGAGTCTGAAGAAGAAAGTGATGCAGGTGACAGTTCCATGATGGCAGTTGAAAGTGAAGAAAATGAATATGATTCACTATTTGCTTTGATGGCTCAATCAGATGATGATGCAGATGATGACAACAGTGAGGTAAACTTCAAGGATGTTCAGAGAAATCTGAAATCCTACTCCCCTAAGAAACTCATGTCATTGGCTAGTGTATTAATTAATGCTTATCATAGTCTTGTGGAGGATAAAGATGCATTGACCTTAGAATTAGGAGAAGCTGAACAAACAAGAGATGATTTGGCAGTGTGTGTAGTTGATCTGAAGGAAACTATAAGCAATTTGGAAGGTGAAAAAATGGTTTTAACTGAAAAAATTGCTAGTGTAGAACACGAAAGAGATGATTTGGTGGTTGTAGCTGTCGATTTAAAGGAAACCATTGAGAATTTAAGTAAAGATAAGAATGTGCTAGTGAAAAGAGTGACTGAAATAGAGGAGGAAATAGATGACCTCTTAATAGTGATTGCAAACCTAAGGGAAACTATAGAGGGACTAGGAACTGAGTCTAGGCCTGGAAATTCTGAGAAAGTAAAAGAGGTTGCTAGTGAGGCACACATTAAGCTTGAAACGAGTTGAAAGCTGTGAAAACTAGCCTGTGTGTTGAACTTGAGAAAAATAAGCATCTCCAAACTGAACTGGAAATAGTACAATATGATCTTGAAAAGTCCCTTAAGTGGACCTGGTCCTCTGAAGCTATTACTGCCATGTATGTCAATAATGGTGGAAACAGGCAGGGAAATGGGTTTCAAAGGGAGAGAACTCCTGACAACCCCCATAGCAAGTATGTTGCTGTACCAGATAACTGGCTGTGTACCCACTATAGGAACATTGGGCATTTCAAGGAAAATTGCCACGCCAGGGTTCAGTCTATTCAGAAAAACAAAGTGTTTTCTGAAAAGATAACTTCTAAAAAGGGACCAGGTGCTACCCATAAAGGACGCATGTTACCTGCATGGACCAAGAGAGTTCTTATTCATCCTCTTGCTTACTACAAGGTACCCAAACTTGTAGGGAATAGTGAAAGGAAGCAGTCAACAATGGTTCATGGATAGTGGATGTTCAAAGCACATGACTGGGAACACCATGGACTTTCTTTCACTAAAAGCCCTGCAAGGAGGGAGTGTATCCTTTGGTGATGGGAAAAAGGGGTACATTCTTGGAGTTGGAAAAGTCGGGAAGTCACTCACTCACTCAATTGAGAATGCGTACTATGTCAATGGTCTCAAGTACAATATCCTGAGTGTTTCTCTTATTTGTGATAAACGAAACAAGGTGGAGTTCTTGTCCAAGATATGCACAGTTACAAATCTGGTAACTGGTGAAGTGGTACTTCTGGCCAAAAGATACAAGAACATCTATGTTGCTGATTTTGAGTCTCTACAAAGTGGTGATCTGAGTTGCTTGAAAGTTGTTGATAATGATGATGAACTGTGGCACAGAAGACTGGGGTGTGCAAGCTTCTCTCTTTTGAATAAACTAATTCGGAAGGACCTGGTCCGTGGTCTGCCCATGTCAAAGTTCAAAGAACAGAAAGTATGTGATGCATGTGCTAGAGAGAAGCATGTGAAGTCCTCAATCAAGTCTAAGAAAGATGTCAGCACCTCAAAGCCACTTGATCTTCATCATATGGATCTGTGTGGCCCTATGAGAGTGCAAAGCAGGGGAGGAAAAAGGTACATCTTTATGATAGTGGATGACTACTCCAGGTTCACTTGGACTCTGTTTTTGAGAACAAAAGATGAAACCTTTGAGGTATTTGTGGCCTTTGTGAAGAAAATCCAAGTGAGGATGGAGTCTAGAGTAGCATGTATTAGATCAGATCATGGAACAGAATTTGACAATGCCAAATTTGATGAGTTCTATAACGAAAATGGCATTACCCACAACTTCTCAGCCCCAAGAACTCCCCAGCAAAATGGAGTTGTGGAAAGGAAGAATAGAAATCTTGAGGAAATGGCACGAACAATGCTAATCGATAGTGGGATTGCAAAGAACTTCTGGGCCGAAGCTGTAAACAATGGCTGCTACTTGGTGAACAGGTGTATGATCAGATCACTCCTGGACAAAACCCCCTATGAGTTGCTGAATGGAAGAAAACCCAAGCTGACTCACCTAGGAACATTTGGGTGCAAGTGTTATGTTCTCAACAATGGAAAGGATCAGCTTGGAAAATTTGATGCCAAAAGTGATGAAGGAATCTTCTTGGGGTACACTTCTCAAAGCAAAGCTTACAAGATATACAACAAGCGGACTCAGTGTGTTGAGGAAAGTGTTCACGTAATCTTTGACAAGTCCTATCCCTCCTGTGAGAAAATCAGCAAGGATGATCAAGATGGAGAGCCTCTACTAGTTCCAGGAGAAGTCATTGACATGACAAACGGAAAAGCAGACATGATGAGTCAAGTGAAGGAGCCAAGTGGAGACAATGCAGCTTCTTCCTCAAGGGAACCAGGTACTACAATTACAACCACTGAAGCTGAAGAGATAGTAGTTGATGCAGTACAAGATACTCCACAGGTGGCTGAGAGTAGAATACAAGGGAACCAGTCAGATCCACCCAGCTCCTCTACAAATGAGCCTCAAATTCCCAACTGGAAACACAAAAGTTCTCATCCTCTTGACAACATAATTACCCCTATAGATTCCGGAGTGCAAACCAGATCAAAAGCCAGAAATTCACTTGCTTTCTCAGCTTTTCTTTCCCAAATAAAACCCAAAAATATCAAGGAAGCCCTAAAGGATGCTAGACTAGATTACAACCATGCAAGATGAGTTGCATCAATTCGAAAGAAACAATGTATGGCACCTGGTACCTAGACCCTCAGATCGAACCATTATAGGAACCAGGTGGGTATTTAGGAACAAGCTTGATGAACATGGAAACACTACAAGGAACAAGGCCAGGCTAGTGGTTCAAGGTTACAATCAGGAAGAAGGAATTGATTATGATGAGACATTTGCTCCGGTTGCTCGCATGGAAGCTATTAGAATTCTAATTGCCTTTGCATCACATATGGAATTCACTTTGTTCCAAATGGATGTCAAAAGTGCATTTTTGAATGGATTTCTTGAGCAAGAAGTCTATGTAAAGCAACTTCCGGGGTTTGAATGCCATGAACACCCTGAATATGTGTTTAAGCTGGACAAGGCTTGTACGGGTTGAAGCAGGCTCCTCGAGCTTGGTATGAAAGGTTGTCCAAGTTCCTCTTAGAAAATGGTTTTACAAGAGGAAAAATTGACCACACCCTGTTCTTGAAGAAACGGGGGAGGAACCTGCTCATCGTTCAGGTATATGTTGATGATATCATTTTTGGGGCAACAGCTGATTCACTATGTGAAGAATTTGCAGAACTCGTGGGAAATGAGTTTGAAATGAGCATGATGGGTGAGTTGAATTTCTTCTTGGGTCTTCAAGTGAAGCAGTACACAATGGGTACATTCATTTGCCAGCAGAAATACATCAAGGAGCTCTTGAAAAGGTTTGATATAGAAGCATCTAAAGTGATAGACACTCCCATTGCAACTGCTACTCGACTGGACATGGATGAATCTGTCTCTTCTGTGAATCAAACCATGTAGGCATTATTGGGTCTCTTCTCTACCTCACTGCCAGCAGACCTGATATTGTCTTTAGTGTGGGGCTATGTGCAAGGTTTCAGTCAAATCCCAAGGAATCTCATCTGAAGGCTGCCAAAAGAATTTTTAGATATCTTAAGGGAACACAGGACCTGGTCCTGTACTACCCCTCAGGTGAAAATTTTAATCTTGTTGGGTATGCTGATGCTGACTATGCTAGTTATCTTGTGGACAGGAAAAGTACTTCTGGAATGGCTCACTTTATAGGATCTTGTCTCATCTCAAGGGGCACAAGGAAGCAAAACTCAGTGGCTCTTTCAACAACTGAAGCAAAATATGTAGTTGTAGCTTATTGTTGTACTCAGCTCCTATGAATCAAAAAACAATTGGAAGATTTTGGTGTATACACTGAATATGTGACTCTTCTATGTGATAACACCAGTGCTCTTAACATGGCCAAGAATCCAGTTCAACACAATAGAACCAAGCACATTGATGTGAGACATCATTTCCTGAGAGACGATGTGGAGAAGGGGCTTATCTGTATGACGTTCTGCAGTACAGAAGATTAAATTGCAGATATCTTCACCAACGTATTGAGTAGGGAGCATTTTGAAAGAAATAGAGTGAAGCTGGGGCTATTGAAGCCTAATTGAGAACCTGATTCCCATCAGTTGGCAATGAAAGTCACCTTCAGTTAATATTAGCTAAAGTGTTTTCCGGCCAAGTCTAACTCACTTCAATACCATTGTAGGTAGACACGCATGATGATTATAGAAGCTGCAGATGCATTGCATGGGTGGTAAAAGAGGATTGAAATTTTCAAAGACAGGTCAAGCACTTGGTTCTTGTACCAAAGGTTAGTAGTCCTGTGCATTCTTTAATACATATCTTAAAAAGGTGCAAATATCATCTGCCATGTCATCCACCTTTTCAGACTCTGCTGTCATGTCTTTTCACTTCACATCCTCTCCATCTCCCTCTAAAATGTTGCAACTTTCCACGCACTACCGCCGTTTCAGAACCAGTTCCTATCTCTCTCCTCATGATTATCTTCTCTCATTAAAACCCTCTCTTCTGTTGATCGATCATATTTCTCTCCTCAGACCTTCTCCAATAATTCTCAACTCTATCTCTTCGATGGCTGTCAATCACTCCGAAATCCCTTCTTCAGTCGATACTAACCCAGAGAAAACCCTTAAGTCCTCCGTCCCTGATGAATCTTTTATCACCATTCCCGTCTTAACCACTGAAACAACCTCCAACCCAGATTTCCCTTCACTCTCTAGTTCTAATGCGACTATCTCAGACCTCTCTCTTCCTCTAAACGATGAGGACTCAGAAACCCCTAAAATCGATGATCCTTCGTCTCTATCGACTGAGCTTCTCACCAACCAAGGTAAAAGTGGAGAACATGGTAAATTTCCAAGGTCTGTAGAGGTTTCAGGGGCTAGGGTTGATCAACCTTTTGCCATTCTTACTTCAGATTGTGTGGTGACCATGGAGCCTCTAGAGGATGAAACCGTCGCGACCATTTTTGTTGTATCTGCAGATGGAATATTGCATGAGGTAATTTCTGGTGTACCCAAGTCTTAGAGGAAACACAGGGGTTAGTGGAAGAAGGAGCCATGGTGCTGTTTGAAGGCTCTGCACCAGCAGAACTACTAGGCCTCTCGTGAAGGACCTGACCCCTCTCCGGAGGAAACAGGTCAAGGTTCCCACTCCAGGTCAGTTCTGGTCCTGCACCTTCACCACACTTTGCTGTTGAGCCCTTGGAAATTCTGGTTCCTGAGATGAGGTCTAGTGATGAGGAAGATCAAAAGAACATTGCTCTTGATGCATTTATTTTCAAGCGAAGGGTAGTAATCACTCCTGAGTTTTCTACTAAGCGACCTACTACTAGGTTGCAAGCAAAGGAAGCTTATGAGTCTACCCTCTAAAAGAGCAAAAGGAGCAGTAAGAAGAAAAAGAAGAGGTTGGTGAAAAATGGTAAAGTAGTATGTGATAAGAGAATCCCTGTGGTGGAAGTGGATGAGGAAGCAACAAAGGAACCTAATTCCTTGGTAAAAAGGTCACAGAAGAAGAAGCAATCTGTTTCGGTGGAGGATGTTACAACCCACAGTTCAAAGTTGAAAGATGTTGTGAGTGAACCATCAATTTCTGATGAGGATGTTTTGGTCAAGTCTAGTGGAAAAGCAAAATCAAGTGTTGTGAAGTCTGGCAAGAGAAAGTTAGAACCTGTAAAGGAACCTGGTTCGGCAAAGAAAGTGAAACGTGAGACTCGGTCTGCTACAGAACATTTGAGGCACCAAAAAGTCTTGTTGGGTTGCACTTTTGACCCAGCAATTTCTGATATGGCTGGCATGAGATAAGTAATTGAGATTGTTGAGTTTCAACGGTGGGGACATCTGCTCCAAATAGATGCGCCCAAGGTGTATGAGGATGAGGTTCAAAGCTTCTACGCTGACCTCTTTCCCGTTGATACCGACCACATTTGTGCCTTTGTTAATAGGGTGGATATCGTGTTTGATGTGGCTCTGCTTTGGGATATTCTTAAAGTCCCTAAGTTGGTGTGTATTTTGTAAAAGATGTGTGTGGTTCAAACTTCAGAATTGCAATTGTAAAGGAAGGAGCAAACCAGCAGGGGGAACGGGTTCACAAGAAAGCCTTATTGCCTGTTTATCAGTTGTTGTTCGAGCTACTAAAACAAAGTTCTTCTACCCCGAGCTGGGAGGAGGTCCATGGCTTCAAAATAAGACTTGTATCTAATGGAGCCAATAGATGGATTCTCAGTAGTGAATCTGCCTGCTATCATGATTGAGCACATGCAGAAGGTAGCAACTTTCAAGGATGGCAATCATGGTCTTCCGTATTGGTTCCTCCTTACGCACATGTTTACGTTCTTCAAAGTCCCACTGGGACAGTGCAAGGTAGGGACCAAGAAGCAGACCTTCTCTCAAACAAGTTCGGAGGAATGCGAGTGCATCGAGAAGAATGGGGGGTGGGGGGTGGGGTAGGCACTACATCGACAATCTCTCAGCTCATCAATGCTCAAAACAGCGTAACCGAGGAGATTCGAAGATTGAAGGCGAGGAATGCTATCCTGGAAGGTCAGCAGGCCCAAGGGGCCCAGGGTCAAATGAGGAGATAGCTCGTTTGACAAAAGAAAATGCTGATCTCTGGGCACAAGTGGAGAACCTGAAAGAGCAACTACTCACCGAGCAAAAGTCGGTGAATGCCCGAATATATCTAGTTCTCCAAACCCTTGCTGAAGCTTCCAAGACCTCTAGTTCTAGTGCCCCCTAAGCAACCCCTTTCAGTGACCAGTTTCTGGATTTTCCTTTCTTGTTTTAATGACTTGGCAGTTGTTTTTGTTTCCTTATGTTTTGATGTGGATGGGATGTACCAGTACTGCTCCCGATGACAACACTCCAATCTTTGCCTTTGCTGTATAGCAAAGGCATATGTTTTATCTATAAAAACTATCCTCTTTTGCTATCTAAATGCTTATGTTCTCTGTTTCTCTTTTCTATCATGTTGTGTGCACATATGTGGCATGAGTTAGCTAGGCTAGACTTCTTTATGCTGATTTCCTGCTTGTGTATTTTTAATGATGCCAAAAGGGGGAAGTATAATTGAAACAGGGATCTAATTAAGGGGGAAGCATAAACTCAGGGGGAACTTGTGAAGTTCCTGTTGCATCATCTGGTTATTTCTGTTCTAAAAATCTGTTATCAATGTCTAATTTTGTCATCATCAAAAAGGGGGAAATTAATGGGTTTTCAATGCCTTAGCTTTATGTTTTGATGATCTAACAAATTTATTGTCAAAGAACCAGATGGGGAACCTGACACACTTGGTACACATTGATAATCAACGGACTCCAGCTATTGTCAACTGCTGCAACTTTAGAAGATAGAGAACCAACACAAGGACCTGATCCCTTGTGTTTCCCTGACAGCAGTACGAAAGTCAACTGTGTACAGCTGGAAAGTGACTGCCACAGAAACAGTGCAGATAGAGCAACACAGTTCTGCAGTCACTTGTCTTTTGACCAACCAAGTGCTTACATCATTCAAGTTATGTCATCAAAGGTGTATTAACAAGAGTATTACAACAAAACATCACTTGAACACTTGAGAATTCACTCTAAGAATTCAAGCCTTCTGAGATTCGTGCATTCAATTCTCAAGTGCCTCAAGAAAAAAGTTTAACGCTACTATGGACCAGTTCCTAAATCTAGTATTTTGTTGTCCTTAGTTGAGTTGTAACTTTGTAATTGTTCTTCATTGTAATTCCTAATTTGCTTAGCTAGAAGCTTTGCTTAGGACCCCCTTTGTAAAACCATAAACCCTTTGTGTTTGTGTCGTGACTAGAGTTAGTCATGAGTTGAAGTCTTTGTAATAGGTGTATTATGAGTTAGTGAGGGATTAAGAGTTTAACTCCTAGATTGCATAGGTTTTAATCTAAAAGTTGCTCATAGTGAAGTTGAAATCCTACCAGTGTAGGTCGTGGTTTTTTATCCCCTTGAGCAGGGGTTTTTCCACGTAAAACTCCCTGTCTTATCTACTTACTATTTCATTAACGTTCTCAGTGGACACTCATAGAGGACTTGGTACTCTATAGTTTGGTGGACTCATATAAACTATCACACTCCTAACAGTTGCACCAGTAGTTTGAGCTTATCCCTGGTATCTGCAATAATTAGCAAACATGTTTGTGAAAGGGGGATCTGTTTCCAGGTTCTTGTGGGTTCTGGAAGTGAGTATGGGTTCAGGGGATGTGGGGGAAGTGGTGGCAGCTCTGCTTTTAGATGAGCAACTGTTTGTAGGTTCTTGTGTTGACTGCATTTAGTTGTATGTTTATTTCTGTGGTTTGGAGGGAGTTCAGAAGCTGCAGCAGAGACGGATGTAGAGGCAGCTCTGTTGCATATGCATGTAGCCCTTCTGTGATGTAGTGCACAGTTAGCTTGAGAGGGGTTCTTGCATACTGTGGGAAAGCTGTAGCATTGAGGTGAGGGAAAGGATTGCTCAGCTGATTTGTTGATGTTTACTGCTGAAACTGGTGCTTTATTTTTGGTTTTTTTTTGGGGATTTCTGTTATTGAATGACTATTGGCCTTATTCCATTGATGTTGTGCTTTAGCCAATTGGTGTATTTTCATAGGAATGTGCATCATAGATGCTAATACCACACTCTGAAAATATGTCAATTGGCTAAGCAAGTAGGAACAATAGGAACCTACAAAATAGCAAACATGGTGAAAAAAAAAATTGGCACTTCTGCCCAGTTTTTTGGATCTGTTGTTATCATGAGGTTCTTGTTTGTTTGCAATCAGGCCCTTGTGTATACCGATGCATTTTTAATGAAGGTTGGTGTTTATTGATTGATGTCTGTGAGTGTATGATTGTTTATGAGAGTGTTTTTGTGAGTTCTTGTGTTTGGAAACACAGAAGGTGGTGTTGTTGTGTGCAATTATGATTGGTGAAGTGAGGGGGTTACTGTGAAATTCCATTGCATGCCTTATACGGTGGACTTTATGCTCTTTACAACATACATCGTTCCTTTGTTGTGATTCCAGGAGGCTGAGCCAATAGGCTAATACCACACCCTAAAACAACAACAAATAACTGGGTAGTTCATAACAGAAGACAACCTGCAAAAGAACAAACTGAGTTAGTGAAAATCCCATGATCACACATTTCCACATGATGGAGGAATTGCTTGGACCATTATGTCTGCTCCCCCTTTTAAAGAAGATGTTAACCATAACGATGTGAGGAGGATGGGGATGCCACTGAAGGTTTTATGAGCTTCTTGGTCAGTTTATGCCTGAAAGCTGGAGTGGCCATTTGTCTAGGTAAATCTGGCCTCTAATGTGAGAGGGGAGCTCATTCATATTGGTGTAGTGGGTGATGTTTGGAAGGGTGTGGATAATTTTGGAAAGTGAGTCAGCTGGAGTGTTGGCTTCTCTGTAGGCATGAGTGTATGTAATAGTTTCACATTGTTGATAGAGTTGCCTGAGCTTTTGGATGGGCATGTTCAGAGTCCAAGGGGGTACTGCATCAATTGTCAACCAATGGCTTAACAATGCAGAATCAGCTTCAAGGCGGACTTTGGTGAATCTATTCTTAATACACCAGTTGATACCTAATAAAGCTACTTCAGTTTCAGCCAAATTATTGGAACCTTCCCCTAAAGGAGATGCAATTGCATGGATAAATTGACCATGGTGGTTTCTGATGATGACACCCCCTCCAATCTTTCCAGGATTGGTCATTGCACTCCCATCAGAATTGTTCTTAACAAAACCATTGTCTGGTTTGTTTCGAATCACTTGAGTTGAGGTGGTGTGTTGCTGAAGATTTTCAATAAAGGCATAGAGTTACCCCAGTTGAAACGCCATTGGAGATCAGGAAAATTGGATCTTAAGAGTAAGTTGATGTCAGAGTTGATAGAGTAGAGGACTCTAGTCAGGGAGGTGGTTTTTGCCCCATACTTTCACTGCATCTGTTCTTCCACAAATTCCAGCAAATGATAATGGGGAGGGTATCTAAGATGAGCTTTTGCATAGAGTTATGAGTCTTCAGCATCCACCATTTCATAAGAAGCAGCCCCAGAGACAGGTTTTCAGTTTGAATGCCTATATAGCCTCCATATTTCTTCTATATGATTCTTGCAAAGTTCCCAGAGCTGAAGAGGTGGTCAACTGTTTCTAGAGCATGCATAGAACAGCATACACACCTGGTAACTGTTGGACTACTGATAATCTTCACTCTATCATATGTTGCGAGTTAGTTTCTAAGTGCTCTCCACAAGTAGAATGACCACTTGAAAGGGATCTTCCTGTGCCAAGTCATTCTATTGGTGAAGTTAGGGGGGTTTTCCGTTCTGATGAGATCCCATGCAGAAGCACAGGTGAAATTGCCCTTGACAGTAGGTGTCCAGATGGGTTTATCAGGAAGGTCAAGGTTGAAATGGATGGTTGTCTGCATGATCTCTGGAATTTTGTGTGCTGAGGCAGCTATATTGAGCTTTTGAAGGTCCCATTGGCCTTCATTCCAGAAGTAAGACACTAATGTGTTGCCTGGTCTGCCCCCTTCTGTTCTGCTGTATGCCAATGGCCCAGAGCCAAGCCAGTTGTCCCACCAAAAGCTGCATTTCCCATTATAGAGTCTCCATTCAATTACTTTTTCTGCTTCTTTCTTATTGAACATCAATCTTTTCCATGATTGTGATTGGCCTGAGTCCTATTTCTTAGATATGGGATTTGATCTTTGACAGTACTTTTGCCTTCAAGAATGAACTCCAAAGAGAGTTTGCTGTTCTGAAATTCCACCACTACTTTAGTTACAGGTATCATGAATGGTTCTGAAACCCACACCACCTTCATTGAGAGGGAAGGATAGCTTAGACCATGATGCCCAGTGATACTTGTTTTGTCCTTATCTATTCCCCAGAAGAAGCTAGCTGTCAACCTTTCAATTTGCTTCATGACAGTCTTTGGAGGGGATACTGCAGAAAGAAGATGGATTGGTAAGGATTGAAGGACATATTAGATCAAGGTTGCCCTGCCACCATAGGATAACATCTTACCATGCCAACCTTTTATTCTGCCTAGCACCTTGGAAATGAGACCATTGAAGTGCATAATTCTGCTCCTACCAGTATACAGAGGGCATCCCAGGTATGTGAGTGGTGAATCCCTTCTAGAAAAGCCTGTCACTTCTTGAATTCTTCTGATAGCACTTGGGAGTGCATAGGAAGCAGTCATGAATTGACTCTTGTGTTTGTTTATGAGTTGGCCAGATGTCTTCTCATAATTGCTAAGGATCCACATGATTTTTCTCAGGGAGGTTCTTCTTCCAGAGGTGAAGATGATGATATCATCTACAAAGCTTAGGTGGTTGATTTGAGGACCTCTCTTCTCCATATAAAATCCCTGAAATAGCTGATCATGGTTCAGAATGTTGAGCATTCTAGACAATAGTTCAGCTCCTATGATGAATAAGGATGGGGCAAGTAGATCACCCTGTTTAAGGCCTCTTGTAGACTGAAAGAATCCACATCTAGTGCCATTAACAATGATTGATACCAGTTGTTGGACATTGTTCTCCAGATCATGTCAATGATCATTTCACTGGATCCCATTCTCATAAGTATGATGCAAGTGAAACTCCAGGATACTCTGTTATAGGCCTTGGCCATGTCAAGCTTGATGACCACATTTGACCCCACAGTTGGCTTCTTGATACCATGCACTATTTCTTGTGCCAACATGATATTTTCAAAGATGTTCCTGCTCTTTACAAAGCCAGATTGGTTTGCAGAGATTATCTTTGGAAGTATGGGACCAAGCCTTGAACAAATAACATTGGAGATAATCTTGTTGATGAAGTTGCTGAGACAGATTGGCCTGAATTATGTGAGACTGTTAACGAATTCAACCTTAGGCAAGAGAACAAGGCATGCATTGGTCATATATCTGGGCATTGGATTGCCTCTAAAGAATGATAGAACAACTTTGAGTAAATCTTCCTTGATCACTTCCTAGCAGGCTTGATAGAATTTCCCATTCATGCCATCAGGTCCTGCTGCACTAGTAGGGTTCATGAAGAACACTATTTCCTTGAGCTCTGCCATTGATGGATCCCTGGTGAGTGTATCATTGTCATCACTAGATATCATGGTCAGAATAATGGATAACAAGTCTTCTCTATAACTGAGCCAGGGTCTGTGAAGAGGTTCTGAAAGTAATCATTGGCAGCCTTCCCTATATTTTCATCTCTTTGGAACCATTCTCCTTCCTCATTCTTGATTTTGTGGATGTACAATTTCCTTCTTCTCCCTCTTATTAAGCTGTGGAAGTATCTAGAATTGGCATCCCCTTCTTTGAACCATTGTAGTTGTGTTTTCTGTTTCAGAACATCCTGCTCAACCTTTAGATGTCTAACATATTGAGCCTTAAGCTCATTGAGAGTTGCTCTGTCATTGTCATTGTTTGTCTGGGCCTGGATCACTTCTGCATTCTTCACCTTTTATTCCAATTCTTAAGCTTTTTGGAAGATATCCGCATATTGTTGTCTAGACCAAAGACTTAGAGCATGGCTTAGCACTTTCATTTTTTAGTGAAACACCCACATAGCATTACCTCTAACCTCTTTGTTCATGCTTTCAGAGACCAGAGGGAGAAAGCTGTTGTTGTCCACCCAGCAATTGAGGAATTTGAAGTATTTTTTTCCATTGTCTTGTCTTGTATGAAGTTCCAGGAGTAGGGGGTTGTGATTAGATCTTGCTGAAGCTAAATGAGAAATTGTGGTAGCAGGAAAGGCTTCTAGCTAGTGATCATTGGCCAGTCCCCTATCTAACCTTTTCCATACAATGGAACATTGCCCCCTTCCATTAGACCATGTGACTTTAGAACCATAGAAACCCAAGTCCACAAGGCTACAGTCCTCCATCATGCTTAGAAAATCAAGACTCTTGGACATCTGGTATGGAATGCCACCAATCTTTTCTTCTACAGAAGCAATGACATTAAAATCTCCTATGACACACCATGGAATACTGCAGGTTGATGCTTTCTGCCTTAGAACTTTCCACAATGGCCTTCTGAGGACTGGTTTGCATTTGGCATAGATGACTGTTAGATGAAACAAGTTGCCATTTTCAACATGCTTCATCACCAAAGACAATTGTTGATCATCATGATCTAAAACCTTGGTAGTGATTTCCTTATCCCAGAATACCCAGATCTTATCATTGACATTAGCAGCAACTTGATGCATTGAGAGTTGGATTTTAAAGGTGTTGATGTGAGAGATGTCTAGGAAATGTTCAAGGACACCAATGAAATAAAGTTTGTGGATTTGTTTCAGGAGTTTGAGCCTTTCAATGGCTCCTGAGGTCCTAATGCCTCTTGCATTCCAAATGATTGTACTAATCATTGGAAGGAGGTGGCTGTGTTTTGGTTGGACACTGCTACTTCTCTTTCTAGCAGCTCTACTCCTGGTTAGCTTTGGTGAGGGGCTCGTTCGGGGTGGGACTGTTGCAGAAGCGACATTTTTCTGGTTTGACTTTCCATTCATTGCAGCAATCAAGAGATCACAATGTTGTTCCTTTTCAAGATCTTCATCACTAGAATCGTTGTCAACATCTTGTTCCCCAATTATTTCATCGTTGGATTCAATTAGTCTATACTCATCTTGTTGTGGAGTATATCTGTTCAGAGGACACTCCTCCAGGACCATTTGTAAAAGATGCAAGAGATGGTTTTTTCTGGGGGTGCTGGTAGGAATACAAGTGGCTTTGTCTATTTTGGGACTGAGTTTTTCATCATTTGTAGGTGGTTCTGATGCATTGCCATCTGATATTGGTTCTTTATTGGATAACAAAGGTTGGGAGGGGGAGGGATTAGCTATTACCGAGCTCCTGTATACTTCTACTATTGCATTGGGATCAGGCTTGAATCTTTGCTGGATTGCAGGGCTCACAAACTGTGAGTCATCAGGTGGTTCATTTATACTGATTCCTGCATTTTTGTTCCTCATAGCTTTCCTCTTTTTGTGACTGGGTTTGTGTTTTGTGTTCTGAGACCGGACTTGGAAGTCAGCTGCAACTTTGGCTTTTCCTTTGAGCAGTGCTTTCATTTATGCAGAAGGATCTTCTTCAGAAATGAAGGATTCTGAATCCTCCTCAATGATCACACTACCACAATGCTGGGCTTGTTGTTTGCCTGAATTGGAGACTGTAGTAGCAGGGGATGGTTGGTTAATCCTATGGTCAGTCAATTGTGCATTAGCACACTCATGCAAAACATGAGGAAGCCCCTCCCCATTTGGTACCCCTTTCTGCCTGGCTATAGGTGTCTCATGACAATTCTCCTTTCCTCCAGTTACTTCACAACCAACAGAAATAGAGGGGGGAATAGGGGGAATGGGTTGATTCTGGGCACCAGATTCTACACCCCTCTCCAGTTGAGCTGGAGGATTGGTAAGGGGTATACCTGATGGTTGTGATGATTGTGTGACCTGTTGCTGAATCTCATTTGGTGCAACCTGTTGTTGTTGAGTATTTGATTGTTTTGGCATGTAAAGTTGTTGTTGCCTCTTGCTTTGGGTATTGGCTTTAAAATTCTTTCTCTTTTGGATTTGCCAGTCTTCTTTTGTTATTTGTTCTACTGAGCTTTGGTGTTCTGCTACTTTTTGATGTTCTGCTGGCGTGGCTTCTCCTTTGGTCTTGTGCAGTTGTTTTTGGCATTCCCCATTATTCCTTCTTTTGATTCTCGCTTGTTCTGTCTTTATTGTGAGATTTATTTTGATTGGTGGCATGGGAATCACTTGTTTCAGCAGCTTCTTCCTCTTTCTTCTTCTTTTTTTCATCTTCTTTCAGTCTGATTTCACATGTGTATTCAGAATGGCCCAGATGCTTGCAGTGATTACAATAAGCAGGCACATTATCATATTGTACCTCAAGCCATTCTCCATCCCCATTTTCATCCTGATCCTCATCATATCCAAGCCATACATGATGAGGTCTTTCCTTGGTGAGGTAAATTTGAATCTTTACCTTGGCCACACACCCCCTTGTTTTCTGGAAAGATGCCAAGTCCAGGTATAAAGCTTTGCCATTAGGTGACAGTAGTGGTGTGATTATTTCCATGTAGTATATGTGCCATGGTAATTTCGGGACAACCACCCATATTGGCACAATGGGTGAATCTTCATTTGGCTTGAATGCAGGAGACCATGCTTCCAATTTTATCATTTGACCTTGGATGTACATATACTGTTTGGCCCACACAGTGGAATGATCATATTCATTATCAAAGTCAATATACACAGTCCTAGCATTGAAATGAGCTATCTTGACTCCTCCTTTAAACTCAGTTTGGGCAATGAAACTTCTTCTAATGACTTCCATCTAGGCATAGTATTGGAGAACTTGCCTACTACTGTGAATTTGCACCTATCTGCAAATCTCACCATGTAGTCTTCCATTTTGAATATTACTGCAGGTTGGCGTTGCTTGGTGGTTATCTTTGGTGGGGTAAATGAAATTGGTTCCCTCTCAGCCTCATGTCTAGCTCTGAGCCTTGTGACATAAGAGTGAGTGACAGTAGGAGGTAGAGGAGGGGGATTTACTTGTTGTTTGTCTTTATTTTCGTTGGCATTAGGTTGAGGTATGATAGTGGTAGCTAGGTTGGATTGGGGGGTTGCACTGTTTTCTCCAGAGGTTTGGTGTGGTTTTTTTGGTTTTTCCTTGGGATGTTTGGTCTCTCAAAGTTAGAAGAAACCTTGAGAGTGGAATTTTTGACTGGTTTATTATGGTTTTGATCATATGAGGGAGTTTTGTTACTTGGATTGGTATGTGTTGGTACAGGAGAAAAAGAAGGAGCAAGATTGTTACCTAAGGTCAAAATGTGAGGGTTTTGGTGTTGAGTTTCAGTGTGATCAACATTAAGGGTTGGAACATCTTTAATAACAGGAGGTTCAGCTTGACATTGATCACAGAGAAGCAGTTGTTGCAACATTATCGACCCTTTGTGGAACTGGGACTTTGGGGTGTGAGGTTGTGACATTCTGGTGGTAGTTTGGAGGAGTAGGGATGATAGAAACATTGAGTGTAGCATCAGAGATCACCTCAAATTGGCCTGATAACAGCTGATCACCTGTGTCACCATCTCCGACCAACTGTGTGAAAACTGGGCCTTTTAACAATTCAGAGGAATCAATTCCTCCAATGAATTGTTGTGAAACTTGGCATGTAGCATCCTTATGAATAAGAGGATTATCTCCACTCAATGAAATAGGTTGAATTGGGCTTAAGGGAGCATTGACATTTCGTCGAACGTATGTGTAGCTATAGTGTGCAGGAGTACCTTTTGTAATATTGGACGAGATTGGACCATGTAAAATTTGGTTTGAAGATTTCAAAACACTCTCCTGAGCTGTACGAATCTTTTGGCATTGGTCTTGAGCCATTTGGTTCCCTGGAAGACCATGTCCGGCCAAATGGTGTAGTTCTGAGCTTTTCCGGTGATCATGGTGATCAATTTCCATGTTTCATTGGCCTGAAATTTTGGAGACTTGTTCCTTAGGTGATGTAGAAGTATTTGCAATTGGTTGTTATTGCCAAATTGTCCCAGGAAAGATGTTGTCATTTGTCGAACAGTTGGAGAAGACAGACTGCCTGGGCACAATGATTGAAAAAAATTAGAGCAATTGGTTGATACCTAGATGAAATTGATGATGCTAGCATGTTCTCCTCATCAAGGCGAGCATTTTGGTACCTTGCTTCTTTCAATTGGACACCTGGAACTCCATGGGAAAATATTTCTGTTACACCGGCATTTTGCAACTCGTCGGAGAAGACAATTCCCCCGGTGGAATTGCTTGAATTTTGGTGGGGAGCTGCGTTTGGTGATGCAGAAGAGTTTCCATGGCTTGGAATATTTTTACTTGGCCCAAAACTCGCTTGGGGAATTTCAGTAGCTCCCAGGCGATTTGTATGAACAGTGATCCCTTCACTATTTTGAAAATTTGTTCTAGCTGGGGGATTGTTTTGGAGTGTGGTTTGTTAGAGATGATGTGCAGTTGAAAGACACGTCTTTTGAAGGTTGTCCGGCGGTTTTCCACTAGTGAACGTTGGAGCTGTGGCCATGTCGCCACTGGCGATGCACTGTACTCGTTGTCGTACTGTAGGGAGAGATTTTTAATTTTTTGCGGCGTGTTTGGCAAATAAGGAAGGGATAACACTTAGTTACTTAATATTGGCTTTAAAGGGTTAAGTTTGACTTGGGTCAACATTTATAGTAAACGTCCTCGGAATCGGGATTTTATTGTCCCAATAGGTTCATATGATGATTTTGCACTTGGGCATATGTTCAAATCGGGTTTTGATTGACTGGGAGCGTTTCGGTCGCATTGAAGGTTTTAAAGTTCTTTAAATTTGGTTTGGAGTAGGTTTTGGTGTTATAGAGGTCCGATTGAAATTCCTAATTTGGGAATAGTTTCGTATGGTTATTTAAGACTTGCATGCAAAATTTGGTGTCATTCCGAGTAGTTTAAGCTTGATTCGGCGCATTCGGAGCAAGTTGAAAACTTGAAGTTCATTATTTTATTAAATTTTGTTTTGGGGTGCGATTCTTAGTTTCAAAGTTGTTTTATGCATTTTGAGAGTTAGAGGAGGTCCTTATTATATTTTTTGGCTTATTGGTGCATTTGGACGGGGTCTCAAGTGGGTCGGGTGTGTATCGGACCGTCCGGAGTTAAGTTGGAAACACTAGAATTTTCTATTATGGTTTCCTTCTCTGCAAACACGGAGAAGTAATCGCGTTCGCAATGAAGGATTTGGGAAGTGAGGTGATTTGTTCTTCGCGTTCGCAATCAGGCGGTTGCGTTCGTGAAGGTTTGAGGTGCTAGGCCTACGCGTTCGCAAAGGCCCTCTCCCGTCCGTGTAGAAGAAAGGGACCTGGGAGGAGTCAGCACCCATTACCCTTCACATTCACGATGCTCAGACACGACATGCCTACGCGATCGCGAGTGTCACGACCCAAACCGAAGGGCCGCGACGGGCACCCAGTGCCTTACTCAACCGAGTACCAACATAACATATCTTTCTTATCATACTATCAAGGGTAAATGAGATAGAAAACATGTCACGAGATAACAAGAATAAAACATAAGGGAATACTAAACATATGATGACCGAACATGATATACAAACTTATACATGTGACATACGGGCCTATAAGGCCGACATGACAATTTGTAAACTCAAGACATAGGCCGACAAGGCCATACAAGTATCCATACACCTGACATCTGTCTACAAGCCTCTAAGAGTGCATAAAAAATTCATAAAGGTCGGGACAGGACCCCGCTGCAATACCGCCACTTCGAAATACATATCCAAAGCTACTGACCAAATAGGCAACTCCGGAGCAAGTGGGAGTACACCAACACTTCGCTGAGCTGATAGTCTACTAGGAGGAATGTCAACCTGTCTTCGGGGACCTGCGGGCATGAAACGCAGCGGTCCCGGGCAAAAGGGACGTCATTACGAATAAAGTAACCGAGTATGTAAGGCAGAAAGCATAAACAAGTCGATATAACGTAAAGAGAGATAGAGGAGATCACATGACCTGTAAATCTGAGTGCTCTGGGGGCTACTGAATGAAAATGCATAATACATATATATACATAAGCTTTTATAAAACATCGCCTACTGTGGCCATCAGTCATCATCATATCATACTCGCCGGCCTGCAAAGAGGACTCGGGTACAAGAACGTACCCGCCAATCATAAGTGTCGGTAATATCGTACCGGCCAGCGTTGGAGCTCGGTAAACCCAACTTGATCGGTGTGCACAATAGGTGCCATACCGGCCGACTATTAGCGCGCTCGGTAGAGTAAAGTAGATACATATATAATTGCATGCTGGACCAGGAGTCACGTTCTAACTTTGGCGAGTGACATAAAGGTCATTGCAGCATCGTATAACAATTATGGACATCATACCGATCAATATGAACTTTCACTAGACATCAAGAGCATCATATACTTTCTTGAATAACTTTGTAAGGAAAGAATAAAACATGGACAACCTTAGTTGCTAGAGTAGATTCATTATGATAAATAGCGTTATCGTTTATGTTCGTTTCACTTTAGGGGAAATTTTTTTTCATGCCAAAAGAATGAAGGAAGAGCTCTTAACATACTTGTATATACTGCGTCCCAATCTCAAGCTATGCAATTTTCACGATCCCTTAGTCTACATAAAGAGAAACTATACTGTTAGTTCATCATTCAACAGCGTACATAACTATATGTATCGACCACAAACCTATTCTTACGATGAAAACGACAACACCTCCCCTATATATATGACTTCACCAAATTCAACACAATCACGCAAACCAGCCCAAACAACATCAAATTAATAATCATATTTGAGTCCCAAAACAGTCCACGCACAACCTAATACTTCATACATACGACGGGCCACCGTAGTCGTTCAAACACCCGGAAAATTTTACGAAGAAAAACTACAGCCCACACCTACAGTCTATATGGTATTTTCCAAATCCTTCCTCTCAAAGACTCCAAAAAACATAGTAAAACACGCAGCCCGACAGAGCCAACAAAAACAGTCCACAAACAGTCCGCTACAAGTGAATAACTCGAACCCAACCGCTTCCGATCACCGATCCCGTGAGTTCTTACATGTATAGAACGATTACCATGAATTCACAGAAGAATAAATGATGAAAAAGATCAGTAAACTCACCTTACTTGTTGGATAACTCAGCCCTTCCCTTGGTTCTTCAAACTCTAGGTTTACCCCAATTAGAACTTGAAAGAGAGGGAAAATCGATTATTTTGGATTAATTTTTGGGAGGAAGTTTGCAGGGGTTTAGGTCTGGTTATTTGTGATATATAATGAGGTTTATTATTGCAGGAGATAACCCTTTATATAGGCTCTTTGGCCGACCCGAAATTTCCTATTTTTGGGCTATCATTTAACCAAGTAGGGACACACTACTGTCACCTAGCAGCTTGTTGCAGTCTCGCAAAGCCTAATATCTTTTACTCCGATGTTGTATTGATGAACGGTTTATATGCTTTGGAAACTAGACTCATATATCTTTAATTTGATTAGGTAGATCATCCCCTAATTCCAAGTATTTAGGGTAGAAAAAACTCAAGTTACATTTGACCTAATTTTCAGCACATTTATGAATGGAAACTTGTGATTGATCTATTTTTCCAACTTTTCGTTCCACAACTACGCTTGAACTTCAAAACATAAAACCAACTATCGTACGACTAAAACAACTCATAATATAATCTCCTTATAATGTTAATAACCCTAGTATCACCCCAAAAGTACATGGTAAAACATTCCAACTTGTCGACTTTCGACGAAACTTATTTTCTTCAATTCGTTTAGCTTCTAAGCCTTCAAACCCTCTTGCTACTTGGTACTAATGATCTTAAATATTTGTAACCTCCACGTTAACATGATTAACTTACTTTATTTGCTTCCAAATATAATCTCATTTTCGAGCTTACATCAATGACTTACGACGTACTCTCACGTATGAAAACTTGGGGTGTAACAGCGAGACTGCCCCGACGGGCACCCGGTGCCTTACTCAACCGAGTAACAACGTAACATATCTTTCTTATTACATCTTCATGGATAAAATATAAGGAAACACTCGACATAAAACGACCCAACCTGATATAGAAACTTATACACGTGACATACGGGCCTATAAGGCCAACATGATCATTTGTAAACTCAAAACATAGTTCGACAAGGCCATATAAGTATCTGTATACATGACATCTGTCTACAAGCCTCTTAGAGTACATACTTATTATAAAGGTCGGGACAGGGCCCCGCTATACCAAACAATACGCGTCTGAATTATACTGACCAAACAAGCAAGTCCAGAGCAAATGGAGCGCACCAACATCTTCCGCTGAGCTGATAGCCTAATTGGAGGACTCTCGACCTGTCTATCGAGACCTGCGGGCATGAAACGCAGGGTCCCCGGGAAAAAGGGACATCAGTACAAATAATGTACCGAGTATTTAAGGAATGAAAATCAGTAAATATAGACATGAGAGAAACATAGAGTAAGAGACTCGCCATGTAAGTCTGAATAACTCTGTGAATCATTAATATGTATAATGCCATGCATATGCGTACAAATGTCATGTCGTGCATAAGTACATGTGTTCATAACATCATCAAGCCTCTGAGGGCATCCCACCATATCATCTCGGCCATTGTGGGCAAAATCATCAACGTATACTAGCTGATTAGGTGGTGGTGCGTACATAATGATGTAACCTTTTTCCATATCCTATATACATATAATATACATATATACGCGTATACTACGCCATGTGGTCATGGGTCAATGGACAATTATAAATGAATGCAATGCATGAGAAGTACGTCAATAAAATCTCTTGGAATGTCATAAGACCATTATGCCTTTGAGTAATATCATGAAGTAAACTTTATCAACTTACGTATTTTCTGAGACCCATGAACAGACGATATAACAATAGGACATATGGGAATTAAAGAACATAGGCACCTCTAATACTTCTATGAATAGAGTCATTTATGAAAGTTGTGCATATGCTCGTTTCGTTTGTATCGTATAGATCATGCCAAAAGGAAAGAACGGATAGCCTTAACATACCTGAGCCGATTCTCTTGACAATCCCTCTAATACACGTCAATTGCGACAAAACATGTAACAGCGGATCGAAATTGGGAAATATCCGTATGATATTCTTGAGAAAGATTGTACCGTGCTCTCTTAATTGCATCTCATGCTGCTGTTGCATTATGAAATTTCATATGAATTCATTTAAGAATTCATCCCTTGCTTTAGCACATACACCTCCCCTTAATGATGTAGGAAGATGTTTTGAAATTTTTGGTTGTAGCTTCATCCATCACTTAAAAAATACAAGCATCTCACTTAATAACCTAAGAAGATCTCTTATAATTTTGTGGGTTTTGGGCCCCACTTATGTATGACTTGGCCACAAATTATTCCTCCAATGTTCCACCTTTAAATCTGACTTACTTCCTCCAATTGCTTCTTAAGCTTATCCACTCATTTTCTTAATTAACTTGTTAATTCCCCACTAATTCGATAATTACCCAATTATCCACATAATTAAGAATTATCTCAAATTAGTTAAAATACTACTCACTTTTAACGCACTTTATACACCTTACTATCATGGTCATGTGTTACCTTGTATGACACTAGTCCATGAATACGGGGTATTATAGCTTGGACTGTATTTTATCCCCAAATTGCCAAACTTCGACGGAAATTCATTTTCTTTGATATTCTTACCCTCTCACCTTCATGAATTTACTCATAACTTGTTTGAAATAGCGTAATGCTTATAATCTCAAAATAATCTCATTCCCGAACTTACGTAGATTAGCTTCCGACGAAACTTTAACATACGAAAATGCGGGATGTAACATCTCAATTCCGAGCTTCCATCAATTTATTTATGGCGTACTTTCACGTACAAAAACATGGGGTGTAACATAATCCCCTCCCCCCTCTTTGGAACATTCGTCCTCGAATGTTGACTGATGTACTTATCAGTATCATAACTTATAGTTCTTGTGAATACTTTAATACTTTCCTTGCCGTCTAAGCAATTGTTCAGCGAATAAATCCAAAGTCCAGGGTATTCCCACCTGTAGGCCTCTTTATCATACCACAGACTGCGGTCGGAATTCTTGCTACCTTCAGTCATGTAGCCTGTATGATTTTTTCCTTATATGTGCGCCTATGCGACTCTTCCCTCCAGGTATTAGCCAATCTCTATGCCTTACTTTGTAAACATATACAAAGCTTGATAAGACGTCCCTCTGGGCATCTATGGGTATATTGAAGTTCTTCGATAGGTACTTTGTTGAACTTACGAATATTGCTATACCTTATTTCATAGATCCGTTTATCAATCCGTATGACTTTACTGCATCAAGGTAGGTCTTACTATACCATAACTCTTACTGCATCAGCTAGTCTTTCATTGTAGTACTTAGGGAGGACCCTGTGACTCTTGTAAAGCTGCGAGCTAATTACATCGCATGCTCGATGGGATTTTTGATGTCCTTCCTCGACTATAATTATCTGTAGTTACTTACCTCCACGCCCTTGAGCTTGTAGGATTGCTTCTAAACTGATATTTTGATTGTCTTCCTAGTGGCATTCTCTTTTATTTCCGTAACACTCGTACTATAACTTATTACTATCCAACTCCTATCTGAATATTTCTCAAGGATCACGATGTCATAACTGCGAGGCTGAATTCAGTATATTAGGTTTTACTATGTTTATCTTGCACAATCTGTTGATTTGTCTATATCCTTTTGTCTAGCCATAACTAGGCCCTTCCTTAATCAACTACTAAATACTCGTTGGCCCATTCTCATATCAATATTCCGCGTAATCTTTCTTGGGTTATTTCCTTGTCCTAACTTACGTCTCGCACTGGCTCCTTATCTATCAATAACAACTCGTGCAGGAACCCTTCCTCTCCTTGACATCGTGTTTGCATAATGTTCTGGAATCGTAGTATATCCGTAGGCTTTGAAAAAATGCAATC
The DNA here is from genome assembly GCF_001879085.1 of Nicotiana attenuata. NCBI lineage: Eukaryota > Viridiplantae > Streptophyta > Magnoliopsida > Solanales > Solanaceae > Nicotiana > Nicotiana attenuata. The sequence continues at coordinate 62,872 of NW_017673368.1, forward strand.
TCATCCCTTTCTCATTTTTATCGCATTCATACTTTACCATTCCATAGTTACTAGAACCACTTAATTCTAACTTAATGCCACATTACTCCATATTCCCCCCTTTAGGGGAGTACTAAGAGTTGGAGCTACGACGACCTACCTATAGATGTTTTACCTCTTCATCTTTGGCGCCCTTCCACCTTATCGATGACCTTTACTCGCCTTGCGATAATCCTTCTGTACCAAGGATAATAAATTTCCTTACTCGCGAGGGTGACACTTAGTGCAACTGGCACATATAGTCCCTTAAGCTTAACTTTGCTCACATTGCTTGCTTTAGGGAAGCGTTTTCCTGAATGACCCTTCTCTGAATTTCTCATGAATCTTCTTCTACTTTCCATTCTATTATCGCCGAAACGCAATCTAAAATTCGCATGATGCTGACAATTATCAAATCACTCAGCCCCTAATTCATGTTTAGTTTATCTTGTTCACCAGACCATATTGATTTGTATTACTCTGGGGTTTAACTCTCCCTTCTGGTAGTCGCGTGGGAGTCACGAACTTATTTCTCGAAATGAGGATATGAATTTATGGCCTATACTCTTTTTTTGTCTCAAGGCCTGGCTCCTCTTGTCTTTTGCTTCCCTTGACTATAGACTCTGTAATACTGTCATTTTTTTAATCTACTGTTGTCATCCATGTATCATATCTTACTCGTAATGCTTCATTGGCTCTCTTCTTATTTCCGGCTAACATTTATGTCTATCACTTTATTCTGAAAACATCAACAAGACATTCTTTTGCTTTTAGCTCCCCTTTGCTCAATCCAATGGCTCTTCAAGCTGCTTAACATTCTCGCTCTACTAGGGACACGCGACACTAAGGTAATATTTATCCCTTCCCGGCTTTCAGTACCTATCTTCTGAATTTTTCTTATCATGCTAGTATTCATATCTAATTGTAATGTTCTAGAGTGCACCATCTAGGTGTCTCACAAGGAGATTTATTAGCACTTTTGTAATATCCTTTGGAATTGTCAACTAACACAAATAATCCATTCACCATTTTGGGTTACTCTAACCCCAGTCGGATCCTGATATCCGTACTTCTCTTATACTACTTCTGTTAGCCCCCATAGGACATAAATGAGATGGTGTGGCCTTTGTTATTGTTGACGGTAACTCAAAAGGCTTATAGTCCTCTGCCTGAATTGTAAATACTGATAATCTTCGTTAACTTGGCGCCTCATACCCTTCTTCATCTTGCTTCTATTACTTGTTGAAACTTGTATTTATCTTCGGAATCTCTCATTAATTTTCACCATATGGGTGGATAGATATTCTTACCTTAAGGCTCCTTATCAAGAAGCTTACATGTCTTAGTACCCATATGTTCTACTGGAGAACTTAAATTTACTTATCATAAGCATCATGTATAATCGAGTTTCTCTGACTCAACTCTTCCACGTCCACATGCAATCTCTTACCAACTGTCTTTCTGGATGTAGGTATCCTTGTATTACGAATAAAATGGAATTTAGGAAATTGAGTTCTTACAACAGAGCTCTACCACACGATCTAGAGTAAGAAGAAAGAGTGACAGTCCTAAATGCCATGTAGCCTCCTGCTTATAAGTGTGCTGCACGACACACCCATAAATAAGACTCTACTAGGCACGACTTATAGACTCCCTAGGACAGAACAACTCTAATACCACTTTTGTCACGACCCAAACCGATGGGCCACGACGGGCACCCAGTGCCTTACTCAACCGAGTACCAACGTAACGTATCTTATTTATTACATCATCATGGATAAGTGGGCCAGAAGGGCCGTATGAGGAAACAAGAATAAAATATAAGGAAACACTCGATATAAAGCGACCCAACCTTATATAGAAAGTTATGCACATGACATACGGTCCTATATGGTCAACATGATCATTTCTAAACTCAAAGAATAGGCCGACAAGCCCATACAAGTATCTGTATACTTGACATCTGTCTACAAGCCTCTAAGAGTACATACTTCTCATAAAGGTCGGGGCATGGCCCCGCCATAGCAAACAATACGCGTCTAAATCATACTAACCAAACAAGCAACTTCGGAGCAAATGGAGCGCACCAACATCTTCCGCTGAGCTGATAACCTACTTGGAGGACTCTTGACCTGTCTATCGGACCTGCGGGCATGAAATGCAGCGTCCCCAGGAAAAAGGGATGTCAATACAAATAATGTACCAAGTGTGTAAGGAATGAAAATCAGTAAATAATAGACATGAGAGAAACATGGAGTAAAAGACTCGACATGTAAGTCTGAATAACTATGTTAATCATTAATATATGTATAATGCCATGCATATGCGTATAAATGTAATGTCGTGCATAGGTACATCTGTTCATAGCATCATCAAGCCTCTAAGGGCATCCCATCATATCATCTCGGCCACTGTGGGCAAAATCATCAACGTATACCAGCTGATCAGGTGGTGGTGCGTATATAACGCTATAACCTTTTTCCATATTCTTTATACATCTAATATACATATATACGCGTATATAACGCCATCTGGTCATGGGTCAATGTACATGTATAAATGAATGCAATGCATGAGAAGTACGTCAATAAAATCTCTTGGAATGTCACAAGACCATTATGCCTTTGAGTAATATCATGAAGTAAACTTTATCAACTTACGTATTTTCTGAGACCCATGAACAGACGATAGAACAATAAGACATATGGTAAATCCAGAATATAGGTACCTCTAATCTTTCTGTGAATAGAGTTATTTATGGAAGTTCTGCATTTGCTCGTTTCGTTTGTATCGTATAGATCATGCCAAAAGGAAAGAACGGATAGCCTTAACATACCTGAGCCGATTCTCTTGACAATCCCTCTAATACATGTCAATTGCGACAAAACACGTAACAGCGGATCGAAATAGGTAAAAATTCGTATGATATTCTTGAGAAAGATTGTACCATGCTCCCTTAATTGCATCTCACGCTGCTATAGCATTATGAAATTTCATATGAATTCATTTAAGAATTCATCCCTTGCTTTAGCTAATACACCTCCCGTTAATGATGTAGGAAGATGTTTTGAAATTTTTGGTTGTAGCTTCATCCATCACTTAGAAAATACAAGCATCTCACTAAATAACTTAGGATTATCTCTTATAATTTTGTGAGTTGTGGGCCCCACTTATGTATGACTTGGCCACAAATTATTCCTCCAATTTATCCACCTTTCAATGTGACTTAACAGTCACTTAAATGATCATATGTTGCTGCCACATTGGGGATTCTTAAGATTATTCACTCATTTTCTTAATTAACTTGTTAATTCCCCACTAATCCGATAATTATCCAATTATTCACATAATTAAGAATTATCTCAAATTACTTAAAATACTATGCACTTTTAACACACTTTATACACCTTACTATCATGGTCATATGGTACCTTTGTGATGACCAAAAAGGTCATCTTATATTTTTGGACACGATTTCTTGTTCCGGGGCCTTTAAAACCTTATTTTATCCTTCACCGATTTGCGTGCGCAGTCTGGGCATGTTTCTGCAAAGCATTTATGTGGAATGTTGAGAAAAATAATAATTTTTGCCTTTAAAATTTTATTTAATTGACTTCGATCAACATTTTGAGTAAACGGACCCGGACTCGTATCTTGACAGTCCCGTTGGGTCCGTATTAAAATATGGGACGTAGGCGTATGCCTGAAATCGGATTCGGAGGTGCCTAGCACGAGTAATGAATTTTTGTTAAAAATTGTAAGTCTGAAAATCTAATGGTTTAAAGAATTTGATTAATGTTTGATCTCATTGCTATCGGACCCGTATTTTGGTTCTGGATCCCGGTACAAGTTTAATATAATATTTCAATCATGTCTGTGAAATTTGGTGAAAATAGGAGTTTATTTGACGTGATTCGGGCGGCCGGTTGAGGAAATAGGAATTTCAAAGTGTTGTTAAGAATTTCAATTGATTTGGTGCTAAATTCGTTATTTTAGGTGTTATTTTGGCGATTTGATCGCACTAGCAATTTCGTATGACATTTTAAGACTTTTGTGCATGTTTGGTTTGGAGCCCCGAGGGCTCGGTGATTTTCGGATAGGCTACAGGGTGTTTTGAAGATAGGAAATTTTGCTGGTATAACTGATCTTGTTGCAGGCCTCTGATCTCGCATTTGTGATTTCATGCATCGCTGCTAACCTTGTAGGTTTCACATTTGCGAGGCTCTCATCGCAAATGCGAAGAGAAGCTGGACCAGTGGTTCTCGCATTTACGAGGTTACCTTCGCATTCGTGAAGGGAGTCTAGGAGGAGCATGGATCGCATATGCGATCGTATACTCGCATTTGCGAGGTTCGGTGGTTGCAATTGCGACAGTTTCCTCACATTCGCGAAAGCAGCAGGAATGTGAACGGCTTTGCAATTACGATAGCTCCTTTGCATTTGCGAAGCTCAGGTCGCAAATGCGACTTCTGCAGCTGATTAATAGAGACTTTGACCGAATTTTTCTCCCATTCTTCAAAATTTCAAACCCAAGAGCCCTAGAGGTGATTCCTTCAAGACCATTTCTTCCCCAAATCATAGGTAAGTGATTCTTAGCTCATTTCTTTCAATCTTTTACTTAATTTAACAAGATTTCAACCTAGAATCTATGATTTTCACGGTGGAATTGGGGATTTTTGGGTAGAAACTATGGATTTTCAAATTTGGGCATTTAGACCTCAAATTGAGGTCGGATTCCAAATCAAATTGTATATCCGGGCTCGGGGGTGAATGGGTAATCAGGTTTTGGTCTGAATTTCGGGTTTGGACCAAGCGAGCCCAGGTGTTGACTTTTTCCAAAATGGCCTAAATTGAATTCCTTGCTATCGTGGGTAGTTCCTAAGGCTTAAATGGAATCGTTTGGATGGTAATTTGCTACATTCTAATTTTCCGGAGGCTTGTGTGTAGGGAAAAGCTATGATTGCGCTCTGAGTTTGTCCGTGGGATCGAGGTAAGTGTTGTGTCTAACTTTGACTCTAGGGATTAGGGACCCTTGACTTAATTGCTATTGAGGACCCACATGATTATCTTTGACCATTGAAGTGGGGAAACTTCTGAGGGCCCATATGATTATCTTGACTGCTGCCATGAGGTGCTGCAGAACATGGGGATAGTGGAGACTAATGGGGTCAATTATGCTGCATTCCAGATGGTAGGGTCCGCCAAGAGATGGTGGAATGATTTTGTGTTGACTTGGGACCAGTTCTCTCAGATATTTCCCGAGATCCTTCCTGTTACACTAAGAGAGGACTATCGCAGACAGTTCGAGCGTCTCCAGCAGGGCTGTATGTCCGTCACTCAGTATGAGACTCGCTTTATTGATTTGGCCCGTCATGCTCTTCTTATACTCCCTATCGAGAGATAGAGGCTGAGGAGGTTTATTGAGGGACTTGCTTAGCCTATCAGATTGCAGATGGCTAAGGAGATTGGTACTGAGATTTATTTCCAGGATGCAACTAATGTGGCCAGACGAGTTGAGATGGTTCTATCTGAGGGGAGTGCTCAGGGTTCTGACAAGAGGCTGCGTCACTCCAGTGGATTCAGTGGGGCCTCATCTAGAGTTCGAGGTACTATTGGTAGGGGCCATCCTCCCAGGCCATTTCATTCAGCACTTCAGACATCCCATGGAGCTTCAGGGAGTTGTTGTCCTTATGTACCTTCTTCAAGGTAGCCAACTTATAGTGCACTACCAGCTCCGATCAGAGCACCTCCTCTTCAGAGTTATTATTACGGTCAGTCTACTCGACCAGGTTAGTCTCAGATCCCACAACCATAGTATCAGGATGGGTGTTTCTAGTGTGGTGATTATGGGTTCTCGTGCCATGATTCCGGAACTGGGCGCGCCACCGCCCGCTCAGCCAGCTAGAGGTAGGGGTCAGGGAGCCAGAGGTAGAGGTCAGGCAGCTAGAGGCGGAGGTGAGGCCATTAGAGGTTGAGGTCAGGCCGCTAGACGTGGAGGCCAGCCAGCAGGAGGCCGTCCCAGGGATATGGTTCGGAGTGGTGGGGCCCAGGCCGATGTTATGCTTTTCCAGCCAGGCTTGAGGCTTAGTCATCCGATGTTGTTGTCACAGGTACTATTTCAGTTTGCAGTAGAGATGCTTCAGTTCTATTTGATCTAGGGTCTACATACTCCTATGTGTCATCTTATTTTGCTTCATATTTGGTTGTGCCTCGTGATTCTTTGAGTGCTCCGGTATTTGTGTCCACACCGGTGGGGATTCTATTGTTGTTGATTGTGTCTATCGCTTGTGTGTGGTTATTACTGGGGGTCTTGAGACTAGCGTAGATCTCCTACTCTCGATATGGTCGCTTTTGATGTTATTTTGGGGATGGATTGGTTGTAACCTTATCATGCTATATTGGATTGTGATGCCAAGACCGTGACCTTAGCCTTGCTGGGGTTGCCTCGATTAGAGTGGAGAGGGACTCATGGTCATTCTACCAGCAGGGTTATCTCTTTTATGAAGGCCTGGCGTATGGTCGAGAAGGGGTGTTTAGCTTATTTGGCTTATGTTCGTCATTCTAGTGCGGACGTCCCTTCCATGGATTCTGTACCATTTGTTTGGGAGTTTCCAGAGGTATTTCATGTGGACCTGCCGGGAATGCCACCCGATAGGGATATTGACTTCTGTATTGATTTGACTCTGGGTACTCAGCCCATTTCTATTCTGCCATACCCTATGTCCCGCCAGAGTTGAAATAATTGAAGGAGCAGTTGCAAGATTTGCTTTATAAGGGCTTTATTAGACCCAGTGTCTCGCCCTGGGGTGCTCCGGTGTTGTTTGTAAAGAAGAAGGATGGATCAATGAGGATGTGCATAGACTATCGGCAGTTGAACAAAGTCACCATCAAGAACAAGTATCCATTGCAGAGGATTGACGACATGTTTGATCATCTTCAGGGTGCCAAAGTGTTTTTGACGATTGATTTGAGGTCTGGCTATAATCAGTTGAGGATTAGGGCATCTGATGTCCCTAAGCCAGCTTTTCAGACTCGATATAGGCATTATGAGTTTATAGTGATGTCATTTAGGCTGACAAATACCCCAGCAGCATTCATGATTTGATGAACCGGGTGTTCAAGCCCAATCGGGATTCCTTAGTGATAGTTTTTATTGATGATATCTTGATCTACTCCCGCAGTCGAGAGGAGCATAAGCAGCATCTTCGGACCGTTCTTCAGTCTTTGAGAGACAACCAGTTATATGCTAAGTTTTCAAAATGTCAGTTTTGGTTGAGTTCAGTTGCTTTCGTGGGTCACGTTCTATAAGCAGAGGGTATTCAGGTGGATCCTAAGAATATTGAGGCCGTTCAGAATTGGCCTAGACCTACTTCAGCCACGGAGATCCGTAGTTTCTTGGGTTTGGTGGGTTATTACCGTCAGTTTGTGGAGGGAATTTCATCTATAGCAGCCATGTTGACTCTGAAGGGCGCCTCGTTCAGATGGTAAGACGAGTGTGAAGCGAGCTTTCAGAAGCTCAAGACAGCTTTGACTATGGCGCTGGTATTGGTGTTACCCACAGGTTCAGGATCCTATATAGTATATTATGACGCATCTCGTATTGGACTTGGTGCGGTATTGATGAAGGGTGGCAAGTTATTGCATATGCTTCACGACAGCTAAAGGTTCCCGAGAAGAATTATCATGTTCATGACTTAGAGCTGGCAGCCATTGTTCACGCCTTAATGATTTGGAGGCACTATCTATATGGCGTGCGTGTGAGGTATTCACGGATCATAAGAGTTTGCAGTAGTTGTTCAAGAAAAAGGAGCTCAATTTGAGGCAGAGAAGGTGGTTGGAACTATTGAAAGACTATGATATCATCATCTTGTATCATCCCGGGAAGGCCAATGTTGTGGCTGATGCTTTGAGTTAGAAGTTAGCTACTATGCGCAGCCTTGCGTACATTACAGTCGGTGAGCGACCGCTTGCATTGGATGTTCAGGCTTTAGCCAATCAGTTCGTAAGGTTGGATATTTTTGAGCCCAACCGTGTTTTAGCTTGCACAGTCGCTCAGTCCTCTGTGTTTGAGCGTATCAGGGAGCGGCAGTATGATGACCCTCATTTGCTTGTCCTTAAGGACACAGTGCGGCACGGTGATGCCAAGCAGGTTACGGTAGGAGATGATGGAGTTTTGAGGATGCAGGGTCGTGTTTGTGTGCCTAATGTGGATGGACTTTGCGAGTTGATTCTAGCGGAGGCTCACAGTTCCCGGTATTCTATTCATCCGGGCACCGCCAAGATATATCAGGACTTGCAGCAGCATTATTGGTGGAGGAGGATGAAGAAGGATATTATTGAATATGTAGAGCGGTGTCTAAATTGTAAGCAAGTAAAGTACGAGCAACAAAGACCTGGTGGTTTGCTTCAGAAGATAGAGATTCCTGAGAGGAAGTGGGAGCGTATCACTATGGATTTCGTTGTTGGACTCCCACGGATTCAGAGAAAGTTCGATGCAGTTTGGGTTATTGTGGATAGACTGACCAAGTCAGCACATTTCATTCCTATGGCAGTTTCCTATTCTTCGGAGCGGTTGGCAGAGATTTATACCCGTGAGATCGTTCGTCTTCACGGTGTGCCCGTGTCTATTATTTCTAATCGAGGTACGCAGTTTACCTCGCATTTCTGGAGGGCAGTACAACATGAGTTGGGTACGCGGGTCGAGTTGAGAACATCATTTCATCCTCAGACGGACGGAGAGTTCGAGTGTACTATTCAGATCTTGGAGGATATGCTCTGCGCCTGTGTTATTAACTTTGGAGGTTCTTGGGATCAATTCTTGCCATTAGCGGAGTTTGCCTACAACAACAGCTATCAGTCGAGTATCCAGAGGGCTCCCTATGAGGCTCGGTTATTGGGTACGACAAATTTGGTACAGGATGCCTTGGATAAGGTTAAGATCATTCAGGATAGACTTCGTACAACTCAGTCCAGGCAAAAGAGTTATGTCGACCGTAAGGTTCGTGATGTGGCATTCATGGTTGGAGAGAGAATGTTGCTTCGGGTATTGCCCATGAAGGGTGTTATGAGGTTTGGGAAGAAGGGCAAGTTAAGCCCTAGGTATATCGGGCCTTTTGAGATCCTTGAGCGAGTTAGAGAGGTGGCCTATAGACTTGCGTTGGCACTGGGCTTATCAGCGGTACATCCAGTATTTCATGTGTCCATGCTTTGGAAGTATCATGGCGATACATCCCACGTGTTAGATTTCAGCACTGTCCAGTTGGACAAGGATTTGACCTACAAGGAGGAGCCGGTAGCTATTCTAGACCGGCGGGTTTATCAGTTGAGGTGGAAGAGTTATCCTTCGGTTCAAGTGCAGTGGAGAGGTCAGCCTGTTGAGGCAGCTACCTGGGAGTCCGAGTCCGGTATGTGGAGTAGATATCCCCACCTTTTCCCAGCTCAGGTGCTTTTTTTATGTCTGTTCGAGGACAAACGGTTGATTCAGAGGTGGAGAATGTGATGACCCAAAAGGTCATCTTATGTTTTAGAACTCAATTGCGTGTTTCGAGGCCTTTAAAACCTCATGTTATCCCTTCTCAATTTGCGTGCACAATCGGGGCGTGGTTCCGGAAAGCTTTTATGTGTAAAGTTGAGAAAAATAATAATTTTTGCCTTTAAAAGTTAATTTAGTTGACTTCGGTCATCCTTTTCAGTAAACAGACCCGGACTCGTATTTTGACAGTCCCGGTGGGTCTGTATTGAAATATCGGACCTGGGTGTATGCCCGGAATCGGATTCGGAGGTCCCTAACCCGAGTAATGAATTTTTGTTAAAAACTATAAGTCTGAAAATCTAATGGTTTAAAGAATTTCATTAATGTTTGACCTCGTTGGTATCGGGCCTGTATTTTGGGCCCGGAGCCCGGTACAGGTTTAGTATAATTTTTAAGTCATGTTTGTGAAATTTGGTGAAAATCAAAGTTGATTTGACGTGATTCGGGCGTCCAATTGAGAAAATAGGAATTTCAAAGTGTTCTTAAGAATTTCATGTGATTTGTGCTAAATTCGTAATTCTAGGTGTTATTTTGGCGATTTGGCCGCCCGAGCAAGTTCGTATGATGGTTTAAGACTTGTGTGCATGTTTGGTTTGGAGCCCCGAGGGCTCAGGTGAGTTTCGGATAGGCTACGGGGTGTTTTGAACATAGGAAATTTTGTTGGTATAACTGATCTTATTGCAGACCTCTGATCTCGCATTTGCGGTTTCAGGCATCGCAATTGTGAACCCTGTAGGTTCCGTATTTGCGAGGCTCTCATCGCAAATGAGAAGTGAAACTGGGCCAGTGGTGCTCGCACTTTGCGAGGTTACCTTCGTATTCACAAAGGGAGCTAGGAGGGGCATGGATCGCTAATGCGATCGTTTACTCGCATTTGAGAGGTTCAATGGTCACAGTTGCGACATTTTCCTCGCATTTGAGAAAGCAGCAGGAAACTGCCCTAGAGGCGATTTCTTCTAAATTTCAAACCTAAGAGCCCTAGAGGCGATTTCTTCAAGACCATTTCCTCCCCAAATCATAGGTAAATGATTATTAACTCATTTCTTTCAATGTTTTACTACATTTAACAAGATTTCAACCTAGAATCTAAGATTTTCATGGTGGAATTGGGGATTTTTGGTTAGAAACTAGGGATTTCAAAATTTGGGGATTTAGACCTCAAATTGAGGTAGGATTCCAAAACCAATTGTATATCCGGGCTCGGGGGTGAATGGGTAATCGGGTTTTGGTCTGAATTTCGGGTTTTGACCAAGCAAGCCCAGGTGTTGACTTTTTCCAAAATGGCCTAAATTGAATTCCTTGCTATCGTAGGTAGTTCCTAAGGCTTAAATTGAATCGTTTTGTTGGTAATTTGCAAGATTCTATTGGTCCGGAGGCTTGTTTGAAGGGAAAAGTTGTGATTGAGCTTTGAGTTTGTCCGTAGGATCAAGGTAAGTGTTGTGTCTAACTTTTACTCGAGGTATTAGGGACCCTTGACTTAATTTCTATGTGAGAATCCATGTGAGTGGAGTATAGGTGAGGTGACGAGTACCTATGCGTCGCCAATTTATCTGATTTGCCTGTTTTCTTCCCGATCTTATTTTATTGTTTTCCTGCCTTAACTGTTACATGTTTTTAAACCGATATTTCCATGTTTAATTTCTACTTGTCGGATATTGGTGTTCATTGTTAAAAGTATTAGATATCATGTAGTTTCATTGTCTCATACTATTGGCTTAAGCTGGTTTATCGGTGTTTTATGGTATATTTTGGATTGGTTTCGCTGACCAGTATTAACTGTGTGAAGTGCCATAATACAAGCTTCCCGGTTGCTTTGGTTTGAGGTTTAAATATTGTGGAGAGTTTTTAATTAAATTGTGAAATTTCTGTTCTTACTGTGTAATTGGTACTGATATGGTGGGATCGGGTTGCACGCCGCAACAGGAGGAGTAAGGAATAAGGGTGAAAAGCTATTATATTATGGGATCGGGTTGCGGCGGCAACAGGAGGAATAAGGGTGATATAATGAGGAGTAATAAGGGTGAATTACTATTGTACGGTGAGATCAGGTTGCACGCCACAACAGGAGGAATAAGGGTGGATTGATATTCTTATTTACTCTCCGGCTGATTTTACTTGATTTAATCAAGCTCCTTGTATATGTCTTTGTGTTTCCTAGGGTTTTTGATTATTTGACTGTTTATCCTGTTATCTTTTACCCGTTTACCTTTTATCTTGTCATTAAGTGTTAATTGATTTTATTACCCAAATTAGGGTGTGAATTTAGTACCTGCATCTCCTTGTTAACATTTTACCTATTTTACCTTATTTATGTGATTAATTACCCGTGCTACATGCCTAATTTTATGTTCTGACTTTCAATTGACTTCTGGAGCTACTACTTACCTTATTTAGACATCAATCTCAGTTGATGATTTATTTTGTGTTAATTAAGTAAACCTCTATGATTCTGCCTATTAATTGATTCCTGTTAAGCCCTAATTGCATGATTGATTGATCACTTTGCCTTATTTGTGAACNTTTGAGAGGTTCAATGGTCGCAATTGCGACATTTTCCTCGCATTTGAGAAAGCAGCAGGAATGTGAAGGACTTCGCATTTGCCATATCCCCTTCGCATTTGCGAAGCTCAGGTCTCAAATGCGACATCTGCTGCCGATGAAAAGAGACTTGGACGGGATTTTTCTCCCATTCTTTTAAATTTCAAACCTAAGAGCCCTAGAGGCGATTTCTTCAAGACCATTTCCTCCCCAAATCATAGTTAAGTGATTATTAACTCATTTCATTCAATGTTTTACTACATTTAACAAGATTTCAACCTAGAATCTAAGATTTTCATGGTGGAATTGGGGATTTTTGGTTAGAAACTAGGGGTTTCGAACTTTGGGGATTTAGACCTCAAATTGAGGTCGGATTCCAAAACCAATTGTATATCCGGGCTCGGGGGGGAATGGGTAATCGGGTTTTGGTCTGAATTTCGGGTTTTGACCAAGCGAGCCCAGGTGTTGACTTTTGTTGACTTTTACCAAAATGGCCTAAATTGAATTCCTTGCTATCGTAGGTAGTTCCTAAGGCTTAAATTGAATCGTTTGGTTGGTAATTTGCAAGATTCTATTGGTCCTGAAGCTTGTGTGAAGGGAAAAGCTGTGATTGAGCTTTGAGTTTGTCCGTAGGATCAAGGTAAGTGTTGTGTCTAACTTTGACTCGAGGGATTAGGGACCCTTGACTTAATTGCTATGTGAGAATATATGTGAGTGGCGTATAGGTGAGGTGACGAGGACCTATGTGTCGCCAATTTATCTTTTTTGCCTATTTTCTTCCCAATCTTATTTTATTGTTTTCCTACCTTACCTGTCCCATGTTATTTAACCGATATTTCCATGTTTAATTTCTACTTGTCGGATATTGGTTTTCATTGTTAAAAGTATTAGATATCATGTAGTTTCATTGTCTCATATTAATGGCTTAAGTTGGTTTATCGGTGTTTTATGGTATATTTTGGATTGGTTCGCTGAGTAGTATTAATTGTGTGAAGTGCCATAATACAAGCTTCCCGGTTGCTTTGGTTTGAGGTTTAAATATTGTGGAGAGTTTTGAATTAAATTGTGAAATTTCTGTTGTTACTGTGTAATTGGTACTGATATGGTGGGATCGGGTTGCACGCCGCAACAGGAGGAATAAGAGTAATATATTGAGGAGGAATAAGGGTGAAAAGCTATTATATTACAGGATCGGGTTGCGGTGGCAACAGGAGGAATAAGGGTGATATACTGAGGAGTAATAAGGGTGAATTGCTGTTGTACGGTGAGATCGGGTTGCACGCCGCAACAGGAGGAATAAGGGTGGATTGATATGGAGTAATAAGGGTGAATGTTCATATTGATATTTATTATATGGTGGGATTGGGATGCGCGCCGCATCAGTTTATGTGTTTATGTATTTTTTCTTCTACTATGTAGGTTATTCTGTAGTTTTGTATTTCACTTAAGGATTGGTTATAGCTGGATAATAATATGATACTTGAGTTCTATATTCATTCCTTTACTGTTTCATTTTGTTCCGTCCTTCTTTTCGCTTTTATTACATATTGTATATAGGTTATATTGTAATTGCCCCGCCGTAGCCTCGTCACTACCTCGTCGAGGTTAGGCTCGGAACATACCAGTACATGGGGTCGTTTGTACTGATACTGCACTCTGCACTTTCTGTGCCGATTTTGGAGCAGGCAGTGGCTTATTGAGAGATTGGTTGTAGGTTACACAGTTTGGAGACCCAAGGTAGTCCTGCTGGCGTCCGCAGGCCCTGGTGTCCCCTTCTACGTCTCTACATTAATGTTTTCTTTCTTTTCAAAACAGTTGTAAGTTCTTTCAGACTGATGTTTGTAGAAAATCATAGTATTTTTGTGAGTTGTGACACCGTATTCTGGGTAGTAATAGTAACAATATTGGTTATAGTATATATATACATAAAGAGGTTGTTTACTCACTTCCGCAATTATTTCTACTTGTTTTAGTTTGTTTACTCTTAATCATTGAAACGTAAAGGAAATTGATTAATAACACTCTAATGTTGGCTTGCCTAGCAAGTGTGATATTAGGCGCCATCACGATCCCGATGGTGGGAATTCCGGGTCGTGACAACGTTGTATGGCACTAGTCCATGAATACGGGGTATCATAGCTTGGACCGTATTTTATCCCCAAATATCCAAACTTTGACGGAAATTCATTTTCTTTGATTTACTTACCCTCTCACCTTCATGAATTTACTCATCACTTGTTTGAAATAGCATAATGCTTATAATCTCAAAATAATCTCATTCCCGAACATACGTCGATTAACTTACGACGAAACTTTAACATACGAAAATGCGGGATGTAACATCTCATTTCCAAGCTTCCATCAATTTATTTATGGCGTACTTTCACGTACGAAAAAAAGGGGTGTAACATCATTCCCCCCTTTTGGAACATTCGTCCTCGAATGTTGGCTGATGCACTTATCATTATCATAACTTATAGCTCTTGTGAATACTTTAATAATTTCCTGGCCATCTAGGCAATTGTTTTGTGAATAAATCAAAAGTCTAGGGTATTCCCACCTGTAGGTCTCTTTCTCATACCACAACCTGTGGTCGGAATTCTTCCAATCTCATAATTCTTGCTACCTTTTGATACAACTTTTATGATGACCTAAACCGATGGGCCGCGACGGGCACCCGGTACCTTACTCAACCGAGTACCAACATATCGTATCTTTTCGTATCATGCTAACATAGGTAAATGAGACGGAAAGGCTGTCGTAGGATAACTAGAATAAAACATGTAGTACCAACTTATACATAAGACATACGGGCCTATAAGACCAAAACGATCACTCGTACACTAAACATAGGCCGACAAGGCCTTACAGACTTTCATATACATGACATCTGTCTACAAGTCTCTAAGAGTAGATCAATACCATAAAGGTTGGGACAGGCCCCGCCATACTAATTAATACATGTCCAAATCATACTGACCAAATAAGCAACTCCGGAGCAAACAGAGCGCACTAACATCTTCCGCTGAGCTGATAGCCTACTTGGAGGACTCTCGACCTTTCTATCGGGACCTCCGGGCATGCAGTACAGCATCCCCAGGCAAAAGGGACATCAGTACAAATAATGTACCGAGTATGTAAGGAATGATAATCAGTAAATAATAGACATGAGAGAAACATGGAGTAAAAGATTCGACATGTAAGTCTGGATAACTTTGTAAATCATGAAATACTTATAGTGCCATGCATATGAGTATGAATGTCATGTCGTGCATAGGTACATGTGTTCATAACATCCTCAAGCCTCTGAGGGTATCCCATCATATCATCTCGGTCACTGTGGGCAAAATCATCAACGTATACCAGCTGATCATGTAGTGGTGCGTATATAACGCCATAACCTTTTCCCCTATCCCATATATATATATATATATATACATATACGCATATATAACTCTGTCTGGTCATGGGTCAATGTACATGTATAAATGAATGTAATGCATGAGAAGTTCGTCAATAAAATCTCTCGGAACGTCATAAGACCATTATGCCTCTGAGTAATATCATGAAGTAAACTTTTTTCAACTTGCGTATTTTCTGAGACCTATGAGCAGACGATACAATAATAAGACATATGGGAATCAAGAACATAAGACCTCTTGTATTTCTATGAATAGAGTCATTTATGGAAGTTATGCATTTGCTCGTTTCCTTTGTATCGTATGAGTCATGCCAAAAAGAAAAAAAGGATGGCCTTAACATACCTGAGCCGATTCTCTTGACAATCCCTCTAACACCCGTCAATTGCAAAAGAGACATGTAACAGCGGATCGAAGTAGGGAAAATCCGTATGATATTTTGGAGACAGATCGTACCATACTTCCTTAGAATTGCAAGTCACATTTCTATTACGTAACATAATATCGTATGCATTTTTTGTTGTAGCTTCATCCGCACTTTATCATAATCTTCATCCGCATTGTTGTACTACAAAACTTTTGGCTCCATTAAAGCTTCAAATAACCATGAAAGAATATTTGAAAGTGCAAAGCTCCATACAAGGTAAAGTATTTTTTTTTTTGGTTAGCTTCTAGGGAGGCTTGCTTTACTAGGATGACAACACTTCCCTTTTTATTTGTTGCAAGGTTTCTCGGCAGCTTCATCCATAAGCTTAGCTAGCTTATGTATTTCCCTCTTGAATTATGTATAATAATCTCTTATCTTAGAGATTATGTATTTCCCTCTTAAATTATGTATAATAACTGAGCTCCTCTATCAGAGATAATAGATATAGGGACACCATGCAGTCCTACTATCTCCTAAATGTAAAGCTTTGCATAATCCTCTGTGGAATATGTAGTCCTAACGGGAAGAAAATGGGCTGATTTTGTAAGTCTATCAACAATCACCCATATAGAATCGAACTTACGTTTGGTGCGAGGTAAACCTGCGATGAAATCCATATTGATTACTTCACACTTCCAAGTCGGAATCTCTATAACATGCAATAATCCACCGGGTTTTTTATGCTCAATCTTGACCTGCTGACATTTAGGGCACTGAGTGACAAACTCTGCTATATCCTTTTTCATTCCGTCCCACCAATATATTTCCTTGATATCATGATACATCTTTGTTGCTCCTAGATGAACAGAATAGTGAGAATAGTGAGTTTCTCCCATGACCCGCCGACGCAACCCTGCAACATTAGGGACACATAATCAACCTCGATATCTGAGGACCCCATCTTTTGTAACCTTTAATGGTGTCTTATCCTTCTGAGTGGATTGTATCATTATAATGAGCTAACACAGAATCATTGTATTGGTGTTCCTTTACTTCAGTTACTAAAGAGGATGTTGCCGTGTCCTGAATAGTAATTCCGGTATCACTTGAATCCAATTGTCACGACCCAAACTGGAGGGCCATGACTAGCACCCGGCCATACTTACCGAGTACCAACATACATTTTATCTAACCTTCTTTATTATCTTTTAGGGCTGACGAGATCAATATAAATGGTAGACATGGGTCATATACAAACAACAATAAAATATGATGGCATGAACATACATAACATGGGATGACTAGACAATCAAGAAACTATATATAAGGTACAGGCTACCACACTACCATGAGAGACTATACAACAAAAACCAGCCGACAAGGCCTACCAAACTATACATGAGTCGACACCTGTCTATAAGCCTCTAAAGGAACATAAGTGTTGCAACATAGACGGAACAGGGCCCCGACATACCCATAATATCTATAACAAAAATGCATACCAAGACCAAGGCAAGTCCGAAGAAGGGATCTCACCAATCACCGCTGAACTGGACAACCTACTATGGTGGGGGAGCTGCGCCTGCCTGTCTATCAGGACCTGCAGCACGACATGCAGCGTCCACAAATAAAAGGACGTCAGTACGAATAAAGTACTGAGTATGTAAGGCAGGGAACCATAAGTACGAACAGTAATGTAAGCAGGGATAGAGAATAAACAACCTGTAACATCTGGGTACCTCTAAGGGCTACTGACATGAAATGCGTGATACATATGTATATATACATAAACTTTTAAAACATACGCCTCTGTGGGCATCATCATCATCATATCGTACCCGGCCGTAATAGGCTCGGTAAAAACGTACCCGGCCACGTGGAGCTCGTAAAACCCAACTGATCAGTGGTTGCACAATAGGTGTCGTACCCGGCCGACTATAGCGCGGCTCGGTAGAGTAAAATAGATACATATATATAATGCATGCTCGACTCATGGACTCACGTTCTAAACCTTTCGGAGTGACGTAAGGTCGGTATCCTCTGTACACGTTATTAGGACTAACTCTTCACCATGAACCTTATAAGAATCAGGAAGTACCAATAACATTGATAACATAAGAATAAGAGAAGCAACATCAACATCAATCGTTCCATAAGAGGGGAAACAATGTAAGTACTGCTAGCTTCTAAGAGTAGAGTATCTTTGGAAGCTCGTTCATTACATTATGTACAATCGGAGTCGTGCAAAAGAAGGAAAGGGATAGCCTCACATCCTTGTATATACTGCCCCAATCTCAAGCTATGAAATTTTCACGACTCCTTAGTCTACAATAAGAGAAACGATACTATAGTTACCATTCAAGCGTCATAACTATTATGTATCGACCACAACCTATTTTACGATGAAACGGACAGCACCTACCCTATATATATGACTTCACACAATTCCAAACAATCACCAAACAGCCCAAACAACATCAATAATAATCATATTGAGCCTCCCAAAACAGTCCACGCACAACTAAATCACTTCATACATACGACGGCCACCGTAGTCGTGTCAAACGACCCAGAAATGTTACGAAGAACTACCAGACCACAACCCTACATATATATGGTGTTTCTCCACACCCTTCCTCCTCCAAAACTCCACAAAACAGTAGTAAAACACGCAGCCCAACAGCAACACAAAACAGTCCGCTACAAGTGAATAACTCGAACTCACGGCTTCCGATCACCGTCCCGTGAGTTCTTACATGTATAGAATGAATTACCATGAATTCACAGCAGAATAAATGTATGAAAGATAGCAGTAAACTCACCTTACTTGTTGGATAACTCAGCCCTTATCTTGGTTCTTCAAACTCTAGGGTTTACCCCCAATTTGAACTTGAAAGAGAGGGAAAATCAATTAGGGTTTGTGGATAATTTTTGGGAGGAAGTTTGCAGGGGTTTAGGTCTGGTTATTTGTGAAATATAATGAGGGATATATTTCAGAAGATAAGCCTTTTAATGGGCTCTTTGTCTGACCCGAAATTGCCTCTTTTTGGGCTATCATTTAACCAAGTAGGTGACCCACCTACTTGTCACCTAGCAGCTTGTGCAGTCTCGCAAAAATGTCTATATCTCTCTATTCCAATGTCGTATTGATAAAAGGTTTAATGCGTTGGAAACTAGACTCATAGATCTTCAATTTGGTGGGTATATCACCCCGTAATTCCAAGTATATTGGGAGAAAAGCTTAATAACATTTGACCTAAAGTTTAAGTAAAACTATGAACTTAAGTTGCAACAACTCTTGTCGACTTTTGTTTCATAACTCGTTTGACTTCAAGACTATGATACGGATATTTTATGATTCATATACCTTAAAATACGACCTCTTGAGAGTATTAAGCACCCCTAGGTTTACCCAAAGATACGGCTGACAACATCCTTGATTCGTTTAACTTCTAATACTTGTTAACCACCCTTATACACCTTTGTATCATTTAAGACGAATAGGATTAACCTCTTATCATCTTAAAGATAATCTCTTCATGGATTTACGTCAGCGACCTTATGGCATGAACTAACGTATGTGAATATGGGTTGTAACATCAGAGTTGGCCACGTCCTACTTCAGTGACCGAGATCAGGAGTTTCTTGGGGTTAGCAGGTTATTACCGATGATTTGTGCAGGGCTTCTCATCTATTGCATCACCTCTAACCAGATTGACCCAAAAGGGTGCTCCATTCTGTTGGTCCGACGATTGTGAGGAGAGCTTCCAGAAGNNAGCCTAGAGATGGGCTAAAAGTTGAAGGAAAAAAGGAGAGAAAAGTCACATAGGTGCACTTACAAGGTCAGAGTCGTACAAGCTGCATGATAGAAGTTAGAAACAGTTACGAGATTGGAAGGATTCCGACCACAAGTCATGATGTGAGAAATAGGCCTAAAGGGGAGGAATGCCCTGGCCTTTGGATTTATTCACAGAACAGTTACCGAGATTGCAAGAAGAGTACTAACGTATTCGAAAGACACAGGTTATGAAAATGATAAGTGCATCAGTAAACATTCGAGGACGAATGTTCCAAAGGGGGGGGGGGATGATGTTACACCCCGTATTTTCGCACGTGAAAATACGCCATAACTAAATTGATATAAGCTCGGAAATGAGATGTTACATCCCGCATTTTCGTACGTTAAAGTTTCGTCGTAAGTTAATCGACATAAGCTCGAGAATGAGATTATTTTGAGGTTATAAGCATTATGCGATTTCAAGCAAGTGATTAGTAAATTCGTAAAGGTGAGAAGGTAAGAGAATCGAAGAAAGTGAATTTCATCGAAGTTTGACATTTTGGAATAAAATACGGTCCGAGCTATAATACCTGATATTTATGAACTAGTATCATATAAGGTATCACATGACCATGATAGTGAAGTGTATAAGGTGTGCTAAAAATGAGCAGTATTTTAAGTAATTTCAGATAATTCTTAATTATGTGGATAATTGGTTAATTATTGGATTAGTGGGGAATTACTAAGTTAAGTAAGAAATTGGTAATTAATTAAGATTTTGGATAAACTCTTGAACATTACGTTGCAGCCAATAAAAAAGCCCAAAGAATGACTCTTCATTTAGGTGCTACGTGGAATATTTAGGAGAATTAGTGGCACACAAACCTCAAAGTTAAGGNTTTACCCTTACCTCCCCTACCCCACCCCCCCCCCACCCCCACACACACATATATGTACATGTATATATATATATATATATATACATACATACATATACGCGTATATAACACTATCTGGTCATGGGTCAATGTACATGTATAAATGAATGTAATGCATGAGAAGTACGTCAATAAAATCTCTCGGAACGTCATAAGACCATTATGCCTCTGATTAATATCATGAAGTAAACTTTTTTCAACTTACGTATTTTCTGAGACCTATGAGTAGACGATACAATAATAAAACATATGGGAATCCAGAACATAAGACCTGTTGTATTTCTATGAATAGAGTCATTTATGGAAGTTGTGCATTTGCTCGTTTCCTTTGTATCGTATGAGTCATGCCAAAAAGAAAAAAGGGATATCCTTAACATACCTGAGCCGATTCTCTTGACAATCCCTCTAACACTCGTCAATTGCAAAAAAGACATGTAACAGTGGATCGAAGTAGGGAAAATCCATATGATATTTTGGAGACAGATTGTACCATACTTCCTTAGAATTGCAAGTCACATTGGTATTACATAGCATAATATCGTATGCATTTTTTGTTGTAGCTTCATCCGCACTTTGTCATAATCTTCATCCGCATTGTTGTACTACAAAACTTTTGGATCCACAAGTAAAGCTGCAAATAACCATGAAAGAATATTTGAAAGTGCAAAGCTCCATACAAGGTAAAGTATTTTGTTTGGTTAGCTTCTAGGGAGGCTTGCTTTACTAGGATGACAACACTTCCCTTTTTATTTGTTGCAAGGTTTCTCAGCAGCTTAATCCATAAGCTTAGCTAGCTTATGTATTTCCCTCTTGAATTATGTATAATAACCTTTTATCTTAGAGCTTATGTAAAGCTTTGCATAATCCTCTGTGGAATATGTAGTCCTAACGGGCAGAAAATGGGCTGATTTTGTAAGTCTATCAACAATCACCCATATAGAATCGAACTTACGTTTGGTGCGAGGTAAACCTGCAATGAAATCCATATTGGTTACTTCCCACTTCCAAGTCGGAATCTCTATAACATGCAATAATCCACCGGGTTTTTGATGCTCAATCTTGACCTGCTGACATTTAGGGCACTGAGTGAAAAACCCTGCTATATCCTTTTTCATTCCATCCCACCAATATATTTCCTTGATATCATGATACATCGTTGTTGCTCCTAGATGAATAGAATAGTGAGAATAGTGAGTTTCTCCCATGACCTGCCGACGCAGCCCTACAACATTAGGGACACATAATTAACCTCGATATCTGAGGACCCCATCTTCTGTAACCTCAAATGGTGTCTTATTCTTCTGAGGGGTTGTATCATTATAATGAGATAACACAGAATCCTCGTACTAGTGTTCCTTTACTTTAGTTACTAAAGAGGATGTTGTCGTGTCCTGAATAGTAATTTTGGTATCACCTGAATCCAATAATCGAACTCCAAGACTAGCTAGCTGATGAATCTCATGGGCTATTCTCCTCTTATCTGGCTGTAAATATGACAGGCTACCCATAGATCTACAGATGACTATTCAGGACACGACATAGTTAATAGGAAAATACATAAGCTAGATTTTGACGAGGAGGCTCCAGCCCAGACTGTTCCAGCAGGACCAGCTCAGCTCCCAGAGGGGTTCGTTGCCACCCCGTACTTCAGGATGCTTTGGTCCGTCTAGTGCGCCTCATGGAGAGTTGGGCACAGACCGGCACATTTCCTGTAGCACCAGCCATCTCTCGGGCTGGGGGAGGAGCATAGACTCCCGCTAATCACACTCCGGAGCAGCTGGCTCCCCAGTTTCAGACTCCAGCAGCTTAGCCCGTTGGGTAGTTTAGCCGGGTGTTGCAGCACAGACTGGTGATGGATCAACTATATCTTCTGAGGCTTTATGGAGATTGGATAGGTTTACCAAGCTTTTCCCAATGTATATTCATAGGATCCCCATGACTATCTGGACAGTTGTCATNAATTAGAATTAAGCAAAGTAACGGATTTTGAGCAAAAATTTCATACGAAGTTACACTCCGTAATAGCAACGGGATTTGCAATTTGAAGAGAGCACGGTACAATCTTTCTTAAGAACAGCATACGGATTTTCCCCTACTTCGATCTGTCGTTACGTGTTGTCGCAATTGACGTGTGTTGGAAGGATTGTCAACAGAATCGACTCGGGTATGTTAAGGCTATCCCTTCTTTCTTTTTGGCATGATCCATACGATACAAACGAAATGAGCAAATGCACAACTTCCATAAATGATTCTATTCATAGAAATGCTAGAGATGCTTATATTCTTGATTCCCCATATGTCTTATTATTCTATCATCTTTTCATGGGTCTCAGAAAATACATAAGTTGATGAAGTTTATTTTATGATATTAATCAAAGACATAATGGTCTTATGACGTTCCGAGAAATTTTATTGACGTACTTCTCTTGCATTGCATTCATTTATACATGTACATTGACCAATGACCATATGACATTATATACGCATATATATATATGTATTTATATTAAAATGATTTATGTGAAAAGGTTACCGCATTATATACGCACCACCACCTGATCAGCTGGTATACGTTGATGATTTTGCCCACAGTGGCCGAGATGATATGATGGGATGCCCTTAGAGGCTTGATGATGTTATGAACACAACCTATGCACGACATGACATTTATATGCATATGCATGGCATTATACATATTAATAATTCACAGAGTTATTCAGACTTACATGTCGAGTCTTTTACTCCATGGTTCTCTCATGTCTATTATTTACTGATTTTCATTCCTTACATACTCGGTACATTATTTGTACTGAAGTCCCTTTCGCCTAGGGATGCTGCGTTTCATGCCTGCAGGTCCCGATAGACAGGTTGAGAGTGCTCCAAGTAGGCTATCAGCTTAGTAGAAGGTGTTGGTGCGCTCCATTTTGCTCCGGAGTTGCTTATTTGGTCAGTATAATTAGGACATGTATTGATTGGTATAGCGGGGCCTAGTCCCGACCTTTATGTTACTTATGTACTCTTAGAGGCTGTGGACTTTATTAAAAACGGACATAGGCTATTTTGGGCTCATTTCTCTCATCTTTTGGGCAGTTTTGGAGCTCTTTGAAGAGGGGTTTTCACCTAGCTATTGAAGGTAAGTAGTTTCTATCCAATGTAAGTTAAATACATATATTATGTGTGATGACCCGAAAGGTCATCTTGTGTTTTAGAACTCAATTCTGCGCTTTTAAACCTTAAAATCTCATTTTTACTCTTCTCAATTTGCTTGCGCAGTCTGGGCGTGTTTCTGGAAAGCTTTTATTTTAAAACTTGATGAAAATAAGAAATTTTGCCTAAAAACTTCCTTTGAGTTGACTTCTGTCAACATTTTTGGTAAACAGATCCGGATTCATGATTTGACGGTCCCGGTGGGTCCATATCGAGATTTGGGACTTGGTCGTATGCCCGAAATTAATATCAGAGGTCTCTAGCCCGAGATATCATACTTTGTTGAGATTTCAAAGTTAAAGGCTTACTGAAATGGAAGTGTTTGACCAAGGTTTGACTTTTTGGATATCAGGTCTGTATTTTTTGTTCCGGAACCCGGTATAGGCCATTATCACATTTATAACTTGTCTGTGAAATTTAACGAAAAACGAAATTGGTTTGATATGATTCGGACATCCGGTTGAGAAATTAGAAGTTTCAAAGCATTCTTGAAAATTTCATTTAAATTGGTGCTAATTTTGTAGTTCTAGGTGTTATTTTTGTGATTTGATCGTGCGAGCAAGTTCGTATGATGTATTTAGACCTGTGTGCATGTTTGGTTTGGAGCCTCGAGGGCTCGGGTGAGTTTCGGATAAGCTACTGAGTGATTTGAACTTGGAAAAATTTCCTAGTGTAACTGATCTGGTTGCAGGCCTCTGATCTCGCATTTGCGAGATCAGGCATCACAATTACGACCTCTGCAGGTTCCGCATTTGCGGACTTCTCATCGAAAATCCTAGGAGTAGCTGGGCCATACAGTCCTCGCAATTGCGAAGAATTCTTCGCATTTGCGAAGTAAAGCTAGGAGGGCAGTGATCACAAATGCGATCAATTTGTTGCATTTGCAGAGATTCAAGTTCGCATTTGCGGAGATTCAAATTCGCATTTTTGAACTTATCTTCGCAATTGCGAAGGCAGCAGAGGTGCGAAGGACCTCGCATTTGCGTATGTCCCTTCGCATTTGCGAGATTAACATTTGCGAAGCTCAGGTCGCAAATGCGATTATTTGCAGCTGTGTAAAAGTGACTTAGAAAGGATTTTTCTCTCATTCTTCAAATTTTCAAAACCTAATACCATAGAGGCAATTTTTCCAAGACCATTTCTTCCCCAAAACATTGGTATGTGATTCTAAACTAGTTTCTTTCAATCTTCCACTTTATTTTACAAGATTTCAACTTAAAATCTAAGGTTTTCATAGTGGAATTGGGGATTTTTGGGTAAAAACTAGGGATTTTCGAAATTTGACGATATAGACCTCAAATTGAGGTAGGATTCCTAAACCAATTGTATATTCGGGCTCGGGGGTGAATGGGTAATTGGGTGTTGGATCGAATTTCGGGTTTCAACCAAGCTAGCCGGGTGTTGACTTTTTCAATAATGACGTAAATCGGTTATTCTTTATCATGGGTGATTCCTAAGGCTTATTTTGAATTGTTTGGTTGGTAATTTGCTAGATATTGTTGGTTCGGAGCCTAGTTTTAAAGGCAAAGCCGTGGATGATCTTTGGGTTGTCTTTGGAGCAAGGTAAATGTTGTGTCTAACCTTGATTTGAGGTAATTAGGAACCCTCAGACTATTTGCTATGTGATTCTCATGTGAGCAGCGTATATGCGAGGTGACGAGTCCTTATACGCCGCCAAATTATATGTTTTTCCCTAAATTACTATTTTCCCTTAACTATTTCTTCCCTATCGTAATTGTTATATGCTCTAAATGTTTTCCATTCTTAACTCCTGCATGTTAATCAATATATTCTTCTGTTAACCATGTTAACTCTTTTCATTGTTCCCTTAATCCCTGTTATTTTCTTAATTTGACTTGTTTTCACCTTCTAATTGGAAATTTCTAGGTTGGTCTCGTTGTGTAGTATTATTTATGTAGGTTCTATATTGAACAAGGTTTCCTTTTCCTGGTTCAGTTTGGTATTTATTCATCGTAAAAGCCTTGTGATTTAGATTGTTGATTTGACTGTGTACATTGAGTGTTTGGTACTGATATGGTAGGATCGGGATTCACGCCACAACAAGCGTAACAAGGGAGGATTGATATGGTGGAATAAAGGTGAATATGTTTATACGGTGGGATCGGGTTGCACGCCGCAACAGGTGGAATAAGGGTGGATTAATATGGTGAAATAAGGGTGGATTATGATATTGATACTGATATATGGTGGGATTGGGTTGCGCGCCACAACAAAACTATATTATTTACAATTATTGATACTGTTACAGTGGAATACGGGAGAATTATGTGTTGTCTGGTGGGATTAGGTTGCGTGCCGCAACAATCTATATGTTTTCCATTTCCTGAGTTGCGTTGTTTCTCAGTATTATTATTTTAACTGGCAATGATTGGTAATTCTAGACGATGCTGGTGCATTTTCGAGGCTGTGGTTATCATTTTCTGTTGGCTGTTTAGATTCTGCTCAGTATTCCCATTATACTATCATTATTATTATACTATGTACAGGTTATAGTATAGGTGACCCGCCTTAGCCTCATCACTTCTTTGTCGAGGTTAGGCTCGGCACTTACTAGTACATTGGGTTGGTTGTACTGATAATACACTCTGCACACTGTGCAGATTTTGGAGACGATCCCAAGGCAGTTATTAGCGTGCCCGGATTGGACATCGACGGAGACTTCAGGTACGGCTGTTCCGCGCCCGCATCTCCTGGAGTCCCCATCCTCATTTTTTTAGCTGTATAACTTCATTCATACAACTTTGTACTTATTTCAAACCTTTATGTGTATTACTTTAGAAGCTCGTGCACTTGTGACACCAGGTTCAGGGAATTGTAATAGACGTTTGGTAGTTTTATCTTCTGCATTGATATTTCAATTATTTCAATTGTCTCACGTTATTTAATCCAATTGTTAAAAATGGGTAAATTGTTCTAACGTTGGCTTGCCTAGCAAGTGAAATATTAGGCACCATTACGCTCCCGACGGTGGGAATTCCGGATCGTGACAAGTTGGTATCAGAGCACTAGGTTACATAGGTCTCACGAGTCACGAGCAAACTTAGAAGAGTCTGGAGGATCGGTACGGAGACGTCTGTACATATCTTCCAGAGGCTGTGGAGTTAGGAATAGTTTCCCTTCTATTCTTCTCTGTCGTGCGATTTTTATTCTATCATTGTTGATTGAGTCCATCTATTTTGTTCTCTCGCAGATGATGAGAACACGCACCGCATCTTCAGCCGAGTAGCAGACAGATCCCCTAGTGGCAGCTCCTACGAGGGGCAGAGGACGTGGCCGAGGCCGTGCCAAAGGCCGACGCAGGGGAAGGTCTCAGCCCAGAGCTCGAGTAGCAGCACCAGCGGCAGAGCCTCAGGTAGATTTTGACGAGGAGGCTCCAGCCCAGACTGTTCCAGCAGGACCAGCTCAGCTCCCAGAGGGGTTCATTGCCACCCCGGTACTTCAGGATGCTTTGGTCCGTCTAGTGGGCCTCATGGAGAGTGTGGCACAGACCGACACATTTCCTATAGCACCAGCCATCTCTCGGGCTGGGGGAGGAGCATAGACTCCCGCTACTCACACTGCGTAGCAGCTGGCTCCCCAGTTTCAGACTCTAGCAGCTTAGCCCGTTGGGGTAGTTTAGCCGGGTGTTGCAGCACAGACTGGTGATGGATCAACTATGTCTACTGAGGCTTTATGGAGATTGGATAGGTTTACCAAGCTTTTCCCAGTGAATATTCAGAGGATCCCCAGGACTATCTGGACAGTTGTCATGAGGTGTAAAGGAACATAGGGATAGTTGAGACCAATGGGGTCGACTTTGCTACATATCATTTGTCAGGTTTCGCCAAGAAGTGGTGGAGGGATTGTGTATTGACCAGACCATCTAGGTCGCCTGCTCTCACTTGGGACCAGTTCTCTCAGTTATTTCTTGAGAAGTTACTCCCTATCGCTCAGAGAGAGGACTATCGGAGGCAGTTCGAGCGTGTGCAGCAGGGTTCTATGACTGTCACTTAGTACGAGACTCGATTTGTGGATCTAGCCAGTCATTCTATTCTTGTGCTTCCTACCGAGTGAGAGAGAGATAGAGAGGGTGAGGAGGTTTATTGAGGGACTTGCACAGCCTATTAGATTGCACATGGCTAAGGAGACTGGGAGTGAGATATCTTTTTAGACGGCTGCCAATGTTGCTAGGCGAGTCGAGTCGAGATGGTTCTAGCTCAGGAGAGTG
Source organism: Nicotiana attenuata (assembly GCF_001879085.1). Lineage (NCBI taxonomy): Eukaryota > Viridiplantae > Streptophyta > Magnoliopsida > Solanales > Solanaceae > Nicotiana > Nicotiana attenuata. Next base: position 90,897 of record NW_017673368.1, read on the forward strand.
GTCAGGGATCTGACAAGAGACCTCGTCATTCAGGTGGTATTAGTGGTGCCTTGTCTGGAGGCACCGGTACTTTTGGTAGGGGCCATCTTCGCAAGCCATATCATTCAGCTCTTCAGGCATCCCACAGTGCTTCAGGGAGACCTGGCCCTTATGTGCCTCATTCTGGGCATCCAACTCCTATCAGTGCACCCCCTATTCAGAGTTATTATCGTGGTCGTCCGGCCCATCCGGGTTAGTCTCAGTTTTAGCAACCACAGCAGCCACAACAGCCACAGCACCGAGAAAGATGTTTTAATTATGGTGGTTTTGGGCATATCAGGAGGACCTATCCGAGATTATGGGGAGGTACACCATAGTTGAGTTCTCGTGCCATGATTCCAGCACCGATTGTATCACCGCTCGCTCAGCTAGCTTAAGGTAGGGGTAAGGGAGCTAGAGGTAGAGGTCAGTCCGCTAGAGGTGGAGGTCAGGCCGTTAGAGGTGGAGACCAGGCCGCTAGAGGTGGAGGCCAGCCAACAGGAGGCCATCCTAGAGATATGGTTCAGAGTGGTGAGGCCCATCCCTAATGCTATGCTTTTCCAGCCAGGCCTGAGGCTGAGTCATATGACGCGGTTATCACTGGCACGGTTTCAGTTTGCAGTAGAGATGCCTCTGTACTATTTGATCTGGGCTCTACTTATTCCTACGTGACATCCTATTTTGCTTCATATTTGGTTGTGCCTCGTGATTCTTTGAGTGCCCCTGTGTATGTATCCACCCCTGTGGGATATGCTATTATTGTAGATCGCGTTTATAATTCGTGTGTGGTTACCATTGGGAGTCTTGAGACTCGTCTAGATATCCTACTTCTTGATATGGTCGACTTCGATGTTATTTTGGGAATGAATTGGCTGTCACCTTATCATGCTATATTGAATTGTAACGCCATGACGGTGACCATAGCCTTGCCGGGGTTTCCTCGATTGGAGTGGAAAGATTCTAGGCAATTCTACCAGCAGGGTTATCTTGTACGTGAAGGCTCGACATATGGTCGAGAATGGGTGTTTAACTTATTTGGCTTATGTCTGCAATTCTAGTGCAGAGGATCCTTCAATGGATTCAGTAGCGGGTTTTCGTGAGTTTCCGGAGGTGTTTCGTGCAGACCTGCCGGGGATACCACCCGACAAAGATATCGACTTCTGTATTGATTTGGCTCCGGACACTCAACCCATTTCTATTCTCTCATACCGTATAACCCCGCTAGAGTTAAAAGAATTAAAGGAGCAATTGCAAGATTTGCTTGATAAGGCTTCATTAGACCTAGTGTCTCGCCCTGGTGTGCGCCCGTGTTGTTTGTGAAGAAGAAGGATAGATCGATGAGGATGTGCATAGATTATCGACAGTTGAACAAAGCCACCATCAAGAACAAGTATCTATTGCCAAGGATTGACGACTTATTTTATTAGCTTCAGGGTGCCAAGGTGTTTTCAAAGATCGATTTGAGGTCTGGATACCATCAGTTGAGGATTAGGGCATCCGATGTCCCTAAGACAGCTTTTCGGACTTGGTATGGGCATTATGAGTTTCTAGTGATGTCATTTGGGCTGAAAAATGCCTCAACAGCATTTATGGATTTGTGTTCAAGCCCTATTTAGATTCCTTTATGATTGTGTTTATTGATGATATCTTGATCTACTCCTGCAGCCAAGAGGAGCATGAGCAGCATCTTCGGATCGTTCTTCAGACTTTGAGAGACAACTAATTATATGCTAAGATTTTAAAATGCGAGTTTTGGTTGAGCTCAGTCGCCTTCTAGGCGCAGGTTGTATCAGCAAAGGGTATTCAGGTGGATCCTAAGAAGATTGAGGCAGTCAAGAACTGGTCTAGACCCACATCAGCTATAGAGAACCAGAGTTTCTTGGGATTGGCGGGTTATTATCGTCGGTTTGTAGGAGGGCTCTAATCTATAGTAGCCCGGTTGACTAGGTTGACCCAGAAGGGTGCCCCGTTCAGATGGTCAGACGAGTGTGAGGCGAGCTTTCAGAAGCTCAAGATTCCTTTGACTACGGCGCCGGTGTTGGTGTTGCCCAAAGATTCAGGGCCTTATACAATATATTGTGACGCATCTCGTATTGGACTTGGTGCGGTATTGATGCATGGCGGCAAGGTAATTGCATATGCTTCACGACAGCTGAAGGTTCACGAAAAGAATTACCCCTTTCATGACTTAGAGTTGGCAGCCATTGTTCATGCTTTGAAGATTTGGAGGCACTATCCTTATGGCGTGTCGTGTGAGGTGTTCACGGATCATTGGAGTTTGCAGTATTTGTTCAAGCAAAAGGATATCAATTTGAGGCAAAGAAGGTGGTTAGAGCTATTGAAAGACTATGATATCACCATCTTGTATCATCCTGGGAAGGCCAATGTGGTGGCCGCTTCTTTGAGGAGGAAGTCGGTGAGTATGGGCAGCCTGGCGTACATTCCAGTTGGTGAGAAACCTCTTGCATTAGATGTTCAGGCCTTGGCCAATCAGTTCGTGAGGCTGGATGTTTCTGAGCCAGTCGTGTTCTAGACTAAACAGTTGCTCAGTCTTCTTTGTTTGAGCGCATCAGGGAGCGGCAGTATGATGACCCTCATTTGCTTGTCCTTAGGAACACAGTGCGGCACGGTGATGCTAAGCAGGTTACGGTTGGAGATGATGGAGTTTTGAGGATGTAGGGTCGTGTTTGTGTGCCTAATGTGGATGGACTTCGTGAGTTGATTATAGAGGAGGCCTATAGTTCCCGATATTTTATTCATCCGGGCGTAGCTAAGATGTATCAGGACTTGTGGCAGCATTATTGGTGGAGGAGAATAAAGAAAGATATAGTGGCATATGTGGCTCGGTGTCTAAATTGTCCGCAAGTAAAGTACGAGCATCAGAGACCTGGTGGTTTTCTTCAGAAGATAGAGATTCCGGAGTGGAAGTGGGAGCGTATCACTATGGATTTTGTTGTTGGACTCCCACGGCCTCAGAGGAAGTTCGATGCAGTTTGGGTTATTTTGGATAGACTGACGAAGTCAGCGCATTTCATCCCTATGGCAATTACCTATTCTTGAGAGCGGTTGGCAGAGATTTATATCCGCGAGATCGTTCGTCTTCACGGTGTGCCCATGTCTATCATTTCTGATCGAGGTACGTAGTTTACCTCGCATATTTGGAGGACAGTGCAGCATGAATTGGGCACGCAGGTTGAGCTGAGCACAGTGTTTCATCCTTAGATGGACGGGCAGTCCGAGCGTACTATTCATATATTGGAGGATATGCAATGCACATGTGTTATTGACTTCGGAGGCTCATGGGATCAAATCTTGCCGCTTGCGGAGTTTGCTTACAACAACAACTATCAGTCGACGTTCATGATGGCTCCCTACTAGGCATTATATGGTAGACGGTGTCGATCTCCGGTGGATGGTTTGAGCCAGGGGAGGCTCGGTTATTGGGTACAGATTTGGTACAGGATGCCTTGGATAAGGTTACGATCATTCAGGATAGACTTCGTACTATTCATTCCAGGCGTAAGAGTTATGCCGACTGTAATGTCCGTGATGTTGCATTCATGGTCGGAGAGAGAGTGTTTCTCTATGTGTCACCCATGAAGGCTGTAATGAGGTTTGGAAATAAGGGAAGGTTAGCCCTAGGTACATCAGGCCTTTCGAGATTCTTTAGCGAGTAGGAGAGGTGGCTTACATACTTGCGTTTCCACCTAGTTTATCAGTGGTACATCCAGTGCCTCATATGTCCATGCTTCGGATGTATCACGGCGATCCATCCCACATGTTAGACTTCAGCACTGTCCAGCTGGACAAGAATTTGACCTTTGAGGAGGAGCCGGTAGCTATTCTAGACCGGCAGGTTCGTCAGTTGAGATCAAAGAGTTATCCTTTAGTTTGTGTGAAGTGAAGAGGTCAGCACGTCGAGGCAGCTACTTGGGAGTCCGAGTCGGACATGTGTAGTATATATCCCCACCTTTTTCCCAGCTCAGGTACTTTTCTATGTCCGTTCGAGGATGAACAATTGTTTTAGAGGTGGAGAATGTGATGACTCGAAAGGTCATCTTGTGTTTTATAACTCAATTATGCGCTTTTAACCCTAAAAAATCTCATTATTACCCTTCTCGATTTGCGTGTGCAGTCCTGGCGTGTTTCCGTAAAGCTTTTATGTTAAAAGTTGATGATAATAAGAAATTNTATTTGCTATGTGATTCTCATGTGAGCAGCGTATATGCGAGGTGACGAGTGCTTATACGCTGCCAATTTTATGTTTTTCCCTAAATTACTGTTTTCCCTTAACTACTCCTTCTCTATCGTAATTGTTATATGCTCTAAATGCTTTCCATTCTTAACTCCCGCGTGTTAATCAATATATTCTTCTGTTAACCATGTTAACTCTTTTCATTGTTCCCCTAATCCCTGTTATTTGCTTAATTTGATTTGTTTGCACCTTCTAATTGGAAATTGCTGGGTTGGTCTCGTTGTGTAGTATTATTTATGTAGGTTCTATATTGAACAAGGTTTCCTTTTCCTGGTTCAGTTTGGTATTTATTCATCATAAAAGCCTTGTGATTTAGATTGTTGATTTGACTGTGTACATTGAGTGTTTGGTACTGATATGGTGGGATCGGGATTCACGCCACAACAAGCGTAACAAGGGAGGATTGATATGGTGGAATAAGGGTGAATATGTTTATACGGTGGGATCGGGTTGCACGCCGCAACAGGTGGAATAAGGGTAGATTGATATGGTGAAATAAGGGTGGATTATGATATTCATACTGATATATGGTGGGATTGGGTTGCGCGCCGCAACAAAACTATATTATTTACTATTATCTATATTGTTATGGTGGAATACGGGAGAATTATGTGTTGTCTTGTGGGATCAGGTTGCGTGCCGCAACAATCTATATGTTTTCCATTTCCTGAGTTGCGTTGTTTCTCAGTATTATTATTTCAACTGGCAAGGATTGGTAATTCTGGACGATACTAGTGTATTTTCGAGGCTGTGGTTATCATTTTCTGTTGGCTGTTTAGATTCTGCTCAATACTCCCATTATACTGTCATTATTATTATACTATGTACAGGTTATAGTATAGGTGACCCGCCTTAGCCTCGTCACTACTTTGTCGAGGTTTGGTTCGGCACTTACTAGTATATTGGGTCGGTTGTATTGACAATACACTCTGCACACTGTGCAGATTTTGGAGTCGATCCCAAGGCAGTTATTAGCGTGCCCGGATTGGACGTCGACGGAGACTTCAGGTACGGTTGTTCCGCGCCCGCAGCTCCTGGACTCCCCATCCTCTTTTTTTTTTAGCTGTATAACTTCATTCATACAACTTTGTACTTATTTCAAACCTTTGTGTGTATTACTTTAGAAGCTCGTGCACTTGTGACACCATGTTCAGGGAATCGTAATAGACGTTTGGTAGTTTTATCTTCTGCATTGATATTTCAGTTATTCCAATTATCTCACGTTATTTAATCTAATTGTTAAAAATGGGAAAATTGTTCTAACATTGGCTTGCCTAGCAAGTGAAATGTTAGGCGCCATCACGCTCCCGACGGTGGGAATTCCGGGTCGTGACAAGTTGGTACCAGAGCATGCACCGCATCCTCAGCCGAGTAGCAGACATATCCCCTAGTGGCAGCTCCTACGAGCGGTAGAGGACGTGGCCGAGGAAGTGCCAGAGGCCGAGGTAGGGGAAGGTCTCAGCCCAGAGCTCGAGTAGCAGCACCAGCGGCAGAGCCTCAGGTAGATTTTGACGAGGAGGCTCCAGCCCAGACTGTTCCAGCAGGACCAGCTCAGCTCCCAGAGGGGTTCGTTGCCACCCCGTACTTCAGGATGCTTTGGTCCGTCTAGTGGGCCTCATGGAGAGTTGGGCACAGACCGGCACATTTCCTGTAGCACCAGCCATCTCTCGGGCTGGGGGAGGAGCATAGACTCCCGCTAATCACACTCCGGAGCAGCTGGCTCCCCAGTTTCAGACTCCAGCAGCTTAGCCCGTTGGGGTAGTTTAGCCGGGTGTTGCAGCACAGACTGGTGATGGATCAACTATGTCTTATGAGGATTTATGGAGATTGGATAGGTTTACCAAGCTTTTCCCAATGAATATTCATAGGATCCCCATGACTATCTGGACAGTTGTCATGAGGTATAATGGAACATGGGGATAGTTGAGACCAATGGGGTCGACTTTGCTCTATATCATTTGTCAGGATCCGCCAAGAAGTGGTGGAGGGATTGTATGTTGACCAGACAATCTGGGTCGCCTGCTCTCACTTGGGACCAGTTCTCTTAGTTATTTCTTGAGAATTTACTCCCTATCGCTCAGAGAGAGGACTATNACCAAGTTAGTGCGATTGTGCATTCTATGGCCCCGAAACTAGAAGACCCTGGAGCTTTCACTATTCCTTGCACTATCGGAAGTGCGGACTTTGCTAAGGCCCTATGTGACTTGAGGGCTAGCATTAATCTGATGCCATACTCAGTCTTCAAGACTTTGGGAATTGGGCAACCTAGGCCAACCTCCATGAGACATCAAATGGCAGACTGGTCGATGGAGAGGCCTTTAGGTATAATCGACGATGTGCTTGTCTGGGTGGACAAATTCATATTGCCGGCCGACTTTGTCATATTGGATTGAGAAGTGGATTTCGAAGTGCCTATTATTCTTGGAAGACCTTTCCTAGCTACGGGGAAGGCATTGGTTGATGTGGAAGCATGGGAGTTAACATTCCGTATGGGAGATGAGAAGGTGGTATTTCATGTGTGCAAGTCAATGAGGCAACCCAATAGTACGGAGATGTGTTCATTTGTGGACATTGTCACGGCGGTGATAGTGGATGACACAAGTGCCTTGATTAATGTTGAAGATCCTCTTGAAGTCGTGCTTCTTAACATGGATGTCAATGATGATGCCGGTAGAGTGGAGTGCGTGAATGCATTGCATGGAATGGGTTCATATTCATATGAGCCTAGGAAGCTATCTTTGGATCTTGAGAATCGCAAAACTCCGCCAACCAATCCATCAATTGAGGACCCATCGGTGTTGGAGTTGAAACCACTTCCTCCACACCTCAGGTATGAATTCTTGGGCTCTAATTCTTCTCTTCCAGTTATTCTTTCTTCTTGCCTTACTAACTTGCAGGTTGAGGCCACTGTGGAGGTGCTTCAAAAGCGAAAAAGGGCAATAGGATGGACTTTGGCGGACATCAGGGGAATAAGCCCCGCACTTTGCATGCATAAGATCATCTTGGAGGAGGATGCACGCCCATCTCTTGAACATCAAAGGAGACTCAACGAGGTGATGCAAGAAGTAGTGAATAAGGAGGTTATCAAGTGGCTTGACGCCGGTGTGGTTTACCCGATCTCGGATAGTTCATGGACCTCTCCGGTTCAATGTGTGCCAAAGAAGGGTGGAATGACGGTAGTGACCAATGCCAACAATGAGTTGATTCCAACTCGGACAGTTACGGGTTGGAGAGTGTGTATGGACTATAGAAAGCTGAATAAGGTGACAAGAAAATATCATTTCCCACTACCATTCTTGGACCAAATGCTCGATCGTCTTGCGGGCCGGGCCTTTTATTGTTTTCTAGATGGCTACTCGGGGTATAATCAAATTCTCATTGCCCCGGAGGATCAGGAGAAGACAACCTTTACATGTCCTTATGGCACGTTCGCTTTCTCGAGAATGCCATTCGGACTATGTAATGCCCCAGCGACCTTCCAAAGATGTATGATGGCAATTTTCACCGACATGGTGGAGGATATCTTGGAGGTATTCATGGACGACTTCAACATGGTGGGAGATTCATTTGAGGAATGTTTGGTGAACTTGGATAGGGTTTTGGCAAGATGTGAAGAAACCAACCTTGTGCTCAACTGGGAGAAATGTCACTTTATAGTGCAAGAGGGAATTGTATTGGGTCACAAAATCTCAAGGCAAGGAATTGAAGTTGATAAGGCAAAAATAGAGGTTATCTCAAGGCTCCCTCCCCTACCTCTGTCAAAGGGGTGAGGAGTTTTCTTGGTCATGCCGGGTTCTACCAGCGATTCATTAAAGATTTTTCAAAAATTGTGAACCCGCTTTGCAAATTGTTAGAGAAGGATGTCAAGTTTATCTTTGATGAGAAGTGCATGGAGTCTTTTGAGCTATTGAAACACAAGTTGACAACAACTCCTATCATCACCGCACCTAATTGGGATTTGCCTTTTGAACTTATGTGCGATGCGAGTGATGTAGCGGTTGGTGTGGTGCTAGGCCAAAGAATCAACAAAATGTTCCATCATGTGTATTATGCCAGCAAGACGATGAATGAGGCCCAAAGAAACTACACAGTGACGAAAAAAGAGCTATTGGCTATTGTGTTCGCGATGGAGAAATTTCGACCTTACCTTATGGGAGCAAAGGTGATCATACACACGGACCATGCAGCCCTCCGGTATTTGATGACTAAGAAGGATTCGAAAGCAAGATTGATGAGGTGGGTGCTACTCCTTCAGGAATTTGATTTAGAGATTGTGGATAGAAAGGGAAGCGAGAATCAAGTTGCAGACCATTTGTCCCGATTAGAGGAAGAGGGGAGGCCAAGTGATGGTATTGAGATTAATGATAGGTTCCCTGACGAGCAGCTTCTTTCTGTTTCTATGTGTGAAATGCCATGGTTCGCGAACATCGCCAACTTCATTGTGACTGGTAACGTCCCGTGTGAGCTCTCTTCCAACCAAAGGAAGAAACTCAAGCGGGATAGCTTGGATTTCTATTGGGATGATCCGTATTTGTTTAGAATTTGCACGGATGGAGTGATAAGAAGATGTGTACCGGAAAGTGAACAAATGAGCATATTGGAGGCTTGTCACTCTTCCCCCTATGGTGGCTATCACGGGGGGGTGAGGACGGCCTCAAAAGTTTTGAGTTGCGGATTCTATTGGCCGACGCTGTTCAAGGATGCTAGTGAATTGGTGAAGAGATGTGATGCATGTCAAAGAGCCGGCGATATTTCCAAGAAGGATGAGATGCCCCTCAATACAATTCTCGAGGTGGATATTTTTGATGTTTGGGGCATCGATTTCATGGGTCCGTTCGTTAGCTCTTGTGGTAACACTTACATTCTCGTGGCAGTGGCTCTACCCAACAATGAAGCCCGAAGTGTTGTAGCATTTTTGAAAAAGAGTATCTTTACGAGGTTTGGTACTCCTCGAGCCATTATTAGTGATGGGGGGTCCCATTTTTGCAACAAGGCTTTCGACTCATTGCTTGCTAAGTATGGAGTTAACCACAAAGTGACCACCCCCTATCATCCACAAGCTAGCGGACAAGTGGATGTCTCAAATCGGGAGATAAAGAGTATTTTGTCCAAAACGGTGAATGCTAATAGGACCGATTGGTCAAAGAAATTGGATGATTCTCTTTGGGCTTATCGGACGGCTTACAAGACTCCAATTGGTATGTCTCCGTATTGGTTGGTGTTTGGTAAAGCTTGCCATCTTCTGGTGGAACTTGAGCACAAGGCTATGTGGGCATTGAGGAAGTTGAACTTGGAATGGGATGTTGCAGCCAATCTCTGAGTGGAGCAATTGAATGAGCTTGATGAGTTTAGATTTCATGCCTACTCCAGCTCGTCTTTGTACAAGGACAAGATGAAGTACCTTCACGACAAATATGCTCGGGGAAAGGAATTCAAGGTTGGTGATATGGTTCTTCTTTTCAACTCCGGGTTAAGGTTATTTCCGGGCAAACTCAAGTCTAAGTGGAGTGGCCCTTTTGAAGTGGTATTTGTGACTCCTTTCGGTGCTCTTGATCTCAAAAACAAAAATGGTGAGGTATTCCGGGTTAATGGGCATCGCGTGAAGCATTACTTGGGGAATATTGATGACAGCAACGTGGTGGCACTCCTTCATTTGAAATGATGAGATGGTAACATGCGTCGTGTCGCGACGTTAGACCAGGCGCTTCTTGGGAGGCAACCCATGTCTTTTTCTATTTCGTTTATTTTCTTTATAGACTAGGATTTTAGAGCTAATGGTTTGTGAGATGTTGCAGGGATAATGTTGAACCAGTGCAGAACAAAGATGTCAGGTCTCTGAAGTTTGCCAACGCGGCCGCGCTACAAAACAGTGCGGTCCGCGTAGGTTGGTCCAATGGGGTGTTGAGTCTCTTAAGTTTCCAGCGCGTACGCGGAGCACTTTTGTGCGGTCCGCGCTGGGAAGGCCCAAATATCATGCTCTCTGAAGTTTCCCACGCGGCCGCGTAACAAAACAGTGCGGTCCGCGTGGGCAGCTCGTCTCAATGTGAAGGAATGAAATCCAGCGCGGTCCGCGTCCATTTTTGCGCGGCCGCGCTGGTAGGTAGGCGATGGGTCCCACAGTTTTTCTATAAATACAGACCCTAGGTCTCACTTTACCCTTTACGCACTTTGACTTCCTGGGCTTAAATTTTTACTATTCACTGAGACCTTTGCTTCANAGTTAAAGGCTTACTGAAATGGAAGTGTTTGACCAAGGTTTGACTTTTTGGATATCAGGTCTGTATTTTTTGTTCCGGAACCCGGTATAGGCCATTATCACAGTTATAACTTGTCTATGAAATTTAACGAAAAACGAAATTGGTTTGATATGATTCGGACATCCGGTTGAGAAATTAGAAGTTTCAAAGCATTCTTGAAAATTTCATTTAAATTGGTGCTAATTTTGTAGTTCTAGGTGTTATTTTTGTGATTTGATCGTGCGAGCAAGTTCGTATAATGTTTTTAGACTTGTGTGCATGTTTGGTTTGGAGCCTCGAGGGCTCGGGTGAGTTTCGGATAAGCTACAGAGTGATTTGTACTTGGAAATCTTTGCTAGTGTAACGGATCTGGTTGCAGGCCTCTGATGTCGCATTTGCGAGATCAGGCATCGCAATTACGACCTCTGTAGGTTCCGCATTTGCGGGCTTCTCATTGCAAATCCTAAGAGTAGCTGGGCCATACACTCCTCGTAATTGCGAAGGATTCTTCGCATTTGCGAAGTAAAGCTGGGAGGGCAGTGATCAAAAATGCGATCATTTTGTCGCATTTGCAGAGATTCAAGTTCGCATTTGCGGAGATTCAAATTCGCATTTTTGAACTCATCTTCGCAATTGCGAAGGCAGCAGAGGTGCAAAGGACCTCGCATTTGCATATGTCCCTTCACATTTGCGAGATTCAGATTTGCGAAGCTCAGGTCGCAAATGCGACATCTGCAGCTATATGAAAGTGACTTAGAAGGGATTTTTCTCTTATTCTTCAAATTTTCAAAACCTAAAACCATAGAGGCAATTTTTCCAAGACCATTTCTTCCCCAAAACATTGGTAAGTGATTCTAAGCTAGTTTCTTTCAATCTTCCACTTCATTTTACAAGATTTCAACTTAAAATCTAAGGTTTTCATAGTGGAATTGGGGATTTTTGGGTAAAAACTAGGGATTTTCGAAATTTGGTGATATAGACCTCAAATTGAGGTAGGATTCCAAAACCAATTGTATATTCGGGCTCGGGGGTGAATGGGTAATTAGGTGTTGGTCCGAATTTCAGGTTTCAACCAAGCTAGCCTAGTGTTGACTTTTGTTGACTTTTTCAATAATGACCTAATTCGGTTATTTTTTATCATGGGTGATTCCTAAGGCTTATTTTGAATTGTTTGGTTTGTAATTTGCTAGATATTGTTGATTCAGAGCCTAGTTTTAAAGGCAAAGTCGTGGATGAGCTTTGGGTTGTCTCTGGAGCAAGGTAAATGTTGTGTCTAACCCTGATTTGAGGGAATTAGGAACCCTCGGACTATTTGCTATGTGATTCTCATGTGAGCGGCGTATATGCGAGGTGACGAGTGCTTATACGCCGCCAATTTTATGTTTTTCCCTAAATTACTGTTTTCCCTTAACTACTCATTCCCTATCGTAATTGTTATATGCTCTAAATGCTTTCCATTCTTAACTCCTGCGTGTTAATCAATATATTCTTCTGTTAACCATGTTAACTCTTTTCATTGTTCCCCTAATCCCTGTTATTTGCTTAATTTGACTTGTTTGCACCTTCTAATTGGAAATTGCTGGGTTGGTCTCGTTGTGTAGTATTATTATGTAGGTTCTATATTGAACAAGGTTTCCTTTTCCTGGTTCAGTTTGGTATTTATTCATCGTAAAAGCCTTGTGATTTAGATTGTTGATTTGACTGTGTACATTGAGTGTTTGGTACTGATATGGTGGGATCGGGATTCACGCCACAGCAAGCGTAACAAGGGAGGATTGATATGGTGGAATAAGGGTGAATATGTTTATACGGTGGGATCGGGTTTCACGCCGCAATAGGTGGAATAAGGGTGGATTGATATGGTGAAATAAGGGTGGATTATGATATTGATACTGATATATGGTGGGATTGGGTTGCGCGCCGCAACAAAACTATATTATTTACTATTATTTATATTGTTACGGTGGAATACGAGAGAATTATGTGTTGTCTGGTGGGATCGGGTTGCGTGCCGCAACAATTTATATGTTTTCCATTTCTTGAGTTGTGTTGTTTCTCAGTATTATTATTTTAACTGGAAAGGATTGGTAATTATGGACGATACTGGTGTATTTTCGAGGTTGTGGTTATCATTTTCTGTTGGTTGTTTAGATTCTGCTCAGTATTCCCATTATACTGTCATTATTATTATACTACGTACAGGTTATAGTATAGGTGACCCGCCTTAGCCTTGTCACTACTTTGTCGAGGTTAGGCTCGGCACTTACTAGTACATGGGGTCGGTTGTACTGATAATACACTCTGCACAATGTGCAAATTTTGGAGTCGATCCTAAGGTAGTTATTAGCGTGCCCGGATTGGACATCGACGGAGACTTCAGGTACGACTGTTCAGCGCCCACAGCCCCTGGAGTCCCCATCCTCTCTTTTTTTAGCTGTATAACTTCATTCATACAACTTTGTACTTATTTCAAACCTTTATGTGTATTACTATAGAAGCTCGTGCACTTGTGACACCAGGTTTAGGGAATTGTAATAGACGTTTGGTAGTTTTATCTTCCGCATTGATATTTCAGTTATTCCAGTTATCTCACGTTATTTAATCCAATTGTTAAAAATGGGTAAATTGTTCTAACGTTGGCTTGCCTAGCAAGTGAAATGTTAGGTGCCATCACGCTCCCGACGGTGGGAATTCCGGGTCGTGACAAGTTGGTATCAGAGCACTAGGTTACATAGGTCTCACGAGTCACGAGCAAACTTAGTAGAGTCTGGAGTATCGGTACGGAGACGTCTGTACATATCTTCCAGAGGCTATGGAGTTAGGAAAAGTTTCACTTCTATTCTTCTTTGTCGTGCGATTTTTATTCTATCATTGATGATTGAGTCCTTCTATTTTGTTCTCTCGTAGATGATGAGAACACACACCGCATCTTCAGTCGAGTAGCAGATAGATACCCTAGTGGCAGCTCCTACGAGGGGCAGAGGACGTGGCCGAGGCCGTGCCAGAGGCCGAGGTAGGGGAAGGTCTCAGCCCAGAGCTCGAGTAGCAGCACCAGCGGCAGAGCCTCAGGTAGATTTTGACGAGGAGGCTCCAGCCCAGACTGTTCCAGCAGGACCAGCTCAGGTCCCAGAGGGGTTCATTGCCACCCCGATACTTCAAGATGCTTTGGTCTGTCTAGTGGGCCTCATGGAGAGTGTGGCACAGACTGGCACATTTCCTATAGTACTAGCCATCTCTCGAGCTGGGGGAGGAGCATAGACTCCCGCTACTCACACTCCGGAGCAGCTGGCTCCCCAGTTTCAGACTCCAGCAGCTTAGCCCGTTGGGGTAGTTCAGTCGGGTGTTGCAGCACAGACTGGTGATAGATCAACTATGTCTTCTGAGGCTTTTGTGGAGATTGGATAGGGTTTACCCAAGCTTTTTCCCTGGTTGAAATTAGTTCATAGGGATCCCCCAGG